>NC_083337.1:146278419-146278658 GCF_019175385.1 Lycium barbarum
TCATCAAAGCTCATCCTAATCTCCGTCGAGATTACTGCCTTAACCCTGTCCTATCATCTGTATAATGGAGTTCGTCACTTATTGACGGATTTTTCTTTCTTAGAATTGGAAGAAAAAGATTGAAATGACTGTTCCAAATTTCACCTATACCTTTCTTTGAGATTGAAACAAAAAATTCTTCTTTTCTTATGAAATGTTTATTATTCGTTGATAGATCTAAAGCTTATTCCGTAGAAGCA
>NC_083337.1:146279019-146279286 GCF_019175385.1 Lycium barbarum
ATCTTTGATTTGAATCAACAAATGATGTATGTCACCCGTAAGAAGGCTGTAGCTGGTACCACTATAACGCCCGCTTAAGTAACCCCCTTCTAGATCGGACAGGTCTTTTACTTCAAGAATTTGGTTCTTTTTACGAACTTGATATCGATAAATCTGCGAATCTAGAAATTCATTTCGGCCAATTGAATCTTCTCGAACTGTTTCTTTTTAAGAACCAAAAAGATTTGTGCCAAAATAACAGATGCCAAGAAGAACAAAAGTCCTTGG
>NC_083337.1:146279445-146279571 GCF_019175385.1 Lycium barbarum
GTTTGGTAACGAACCAAAATCGAGTTTAAATTTGAAAGACCCTTCTTTATTTTTAGACCAAGAGCAGGGAAGAGTGAATTCAGAAAAAAGAACGTAATTTGTAAAATTTGTATTCAATGCAATTGA
>NC_083337.1:146279936-146353959 GCF_019175385.1 Lycium barbarum
AGGTGCACTTGTTTGAAAGCTAAGTCATTTACCTAGAGGTTCGAGGATCAAGCCCCATTTGATGCATTTTTTTCTCCTTTCTTTAGAAGTGCGTCCATCATCTAGAAATCCTAGATTCACCTCTGGTTTGCATTGGTATCACATCATTCACCTGAAAAGATTATATGAAAAATTAACTGCAGGCTTTCTAATGTCTGAGCTAGTCGCTCATAGTGTTGCTGAATTTTAGAGTGCACAGGGAAGCCAGAGTTTCTAATTCATTGGACTGTTGGTCAATGTAAACCTTTTTATTGTATTTTATCCTCTTATAAGCTCTTACTTGGCATCCTTTTGTAGGGCTGTTCACGATTTTGGTTAAAATCAAAACCAAACCGAAAATTTAACTAAACCGAATAAAAAAATCGACATTTGGTTTGATTTGGTTTTAAATTTTAAAAACCGATAATATTTGGTTTGGTTATGGTTATATTAAAAAATAACCGAATAAATAACCGAACCAAACCGATAAATTATATACATAAATTTTATAATTATTTATATGTATAATATTAGTTTTTCATAAATAATTATAAATATTTTATACCTTTTAATCATTAATTTGATTTCTGGTCTACTTATTTCACATGATTGTTTAAGACCCGTGTTTTTAAGAATATGTTCAAGCCCATGTCTTTAAGTCTTTCAACTCTTTAAGTGTTAAGTGTAAACCTACTAACAGAAGCTCACGTTAGAGTCTAATGTCTTTAACTTAAATTTTTAGGCTTTCTTTGTCAGCCATTTGATTTTAGGTTGTTTCTTCTTCTTTTTTCGAATTTATACTTTTCTTTTTTTCTTGTCTGAATGGGTCCTAAACTTCTAATATTTTTCATATGAAAAGGACAGAGGTTGTAGATTTGGAGGTTCCTATAGAAGATACTTCGGTAACATCAGCATTTGCTACAACTCAAACACATGGTAATGTCCTAATACTTCTTCTGTGGATAATCCTCCTAAAAAGCAAAAAAGAACAACTCCTTGTAGTGAGACCCTAGCCTTAGGGATAATGATAGAAAAACATCTAAAGTTTGGGATCATTACAGAAAGTTTGTTTTAATAAAATGGGAGAATTGAGGGCAAAATGCAAGTACTGCCCCAAAGTTTGGGATCATTACACAAAGTTTTTTTTATTTCATATATTTTCATTTTAATTTTAGGTAGTTTTTATGTTTAATTAATATGTATGTTTGTAACAACAACTAAAAGCTCCTATGCTCTACTTTATTTCCAGGTATGTATATTAAGATGACAAAAATGGTGCGGCCACTACTTAGTTAGTTTTTAGCTTTATATGTAATAGTTTAGAAACTTTGGGTAGCTTGAGTATGACGCTATCACTAATAGTGAAAATGTTTCTATGATGTATGTTTCACCTTAAACTATAAATAAAATATATCATTTGAACAAAAAAAAAAAAAAGACATGTTTTTTTCAATTTTTTAATGTTTACTGATGAGTCTCATGGCTGCTAGTCATAAACCGAAAAATTCAACCAAACCGACAATAACCAAACCGGTGGTTATTATTTTATTTGGTTTAGTTATGGTTTTAGACATTTAAAAACCGACTAAATTGGTTTGGTTATGGTTTTAATCAATAACCGACCCAAACCGAACCATGAACACCCCTGTCCTTTTGTAACCAAAAACATACTCAATTAAATTCCACAAAGTGGGGTCTTGGGGCATCCTTTTGTAACCACCTCAGATGAATGTACCACATTTTAATAACATGTCTAATATACTTCTAATATTAGTTGAATGAATCAAGTGTTAATTCGTCCAATTCTTGCTTGTAGCAGGGTTGCTGTAATATACATATGCAATGGTGTTCTTTAGCCTGTGCTTTTCAATGACTACTTCTGAGGTAAGCATCACATAATGTCAAGTTCTTGTCCCAAGCAGTTTGTGAATCTCCAAAGAGGTAAGTATTTTCTCTAGTCACATGAATATCAGTCTTGAGATGCTAATATGGAAACTCAAGAAATTGGGAAGACAAACAAAGTGCGTTAAACGATTTGTTGAATTAGACACAATTAGTGTGTTGATTATAGTCTTTTATTCCTATTGCTAAGAAATGCACACTGAGAAATTAGGGGTGGGCATGGTACGGTATTGGAAAGTTCGGTACGGTAATTTCGGTTATTGGTTTTTAAAAATACTATATCATTACCATACCAAATTAATTCGGGATGGTTCGGTATTTTTAAGTTCAATTTCGGTATTTTTCGATATGATAAATCGGGAACCATAGTTTGTTCGACTTCGACCTACATATACTTATATAATAGATAATTATGATTTTGGCTATTCAAGAAACGTCTCAATTATATTGTACCAACACCTTACACATGTAAATTTTTTTTTTTTTTAAAAAGCACAATTAATCCCCTTCGTAAATCAATTACACGAAAGGGCATTTCAATTAACATAGATTAATCAAAATTTCAATGTTTAAACAATTAATTTTGTACTAATACTTGTTTATATATTTGTTAGTATTAAAATACTAATATATATGACTTGTATATGTAACTATATACTTCGGTATGGTATTTGGTATTTCGGTATATTATTTATAAATACTGAATACCATACCGAATACAGAACTTTTTAAAAATGCATACCAAATACCGTATCAAATATCATAATACCAAAATCACGATATAAAAAAATTCGATTTCGATATGGTAATCGGTATATACCATATTGTGTCCACCCCTACTGAGAACCATTCTGATGTATAAATTGTAATTGTTGAATAGTTTATATATGTAACTTCCAAGGTTTAAAATTGTGAGTTTTTAATCTAAGGAATATGACATAAGGTTTTACAATGTTAAAGATGTTCTCATAAATTAAGACTCTCTCCCGTTCAAAATAATTGTCTACTTAGTCTTTAATACATCCTTTAAGAAAATACTAACTTCTATAAAAAAAATAAAAAAATAAAAAAAAGGTATTTTGACTAAACCTTAATTTATAAAACTCTTGATTATTTATTGCTTTGAGTAAACAAGGGCAAATCTAAAAAATGAAGCTAATTTCTTCTTAATTATGTAAGCGGACACTTATTTTGAACCAAAATAAAAATGCCAAGTGGACACTTATGTTGAACCGGAAGGAGTACTCTGGTTCTCAAGTGACTGCAGTTTTGTGAGACTTGGAGTCTTTTGGTTTATGATTATATCTGGCCGGTATCATAACAATCACTAGTTATTTGTATTTGTTATTGGATATATGGTTAGTCATATCCTTTTTATTTTTATAATCATATCTTTATGATACAGGACGGGTTATGGCTGATTGCTCCATTTAAGTCAAAGAAAAGCAGGGAGTTGGTAAGGAGCGATTTAGATGTATGTGGTGAAGCAGAGCGTCCTTCAAAGTCACTTAAAGTTTACTCAAGCGCCTGCCTATGAATGTTCTGTATTTGTTTTCCCAATTAACAAGCAGTATGAAACATGTCTTAGACAAAATATTTTCCCATCAAATATTGAACTAAGATCCTCCAAATTCCTTGTGTTGCCAGACCGAATCTAATATGTTTGATGGTAAAAGCTAGGTTGGTGAAGTCAAAAGTTTGGTCAGAGTTTCTTCAGCATTAAGATTTGATGCACAAAAAAGTAGCATGTATCTTTCTCTTTCATTAAATAGAGCCCAAAAGTATGTGTACCATTTGATTTTGTTTTTTTTTTCCTTATTTTCAATATGAGATTAGCCTAAAATGTCCTATGCACTCTTTTATTTTGGAAGTGTTGGATAATATATTATTATTAAAATAATTATTCTAATTATATCATGGCTATTAAGTAGAGAAAATGTTCACAACTCCCATAAGACGACTACTCCATGATCTAAAAAGTGGTCGTTACTCCTTTTGACCATCATCCAATGTTCTCCACATTCTCATAATTGAATATCCACTTTCTCCCGATTTATTCTGATGAAGAATTCCACACCTATAAATACTAGTCATTTTTACCTTCTGATGAAATGTGAAAAATATTGTAAAGTGCATCAAAAGTGAGTGAAAAGGAGAGTTCTTGTTGAAGCAAGGTGCTCTTTTGGTAGAGGTTTGTACTCAACGTCTTGTCCGTAGTTTGTTGAATTATAACGTTGAGATGTTGTATCCTGGAGGAGACAAGTCAAAAAGATTATTGTGGGACTAGTGAAGATTTTGCTGCAATGAACTTGAATTTCCTTAAAAAGAGCGAGATATTCGTGCCTCAGCCTGAAAATATTTTATTTTTCTTTCATTTAATTTTTCAATTGTAATTATATTTTCACCAACAAGAAGTTTGCCAAGGCTAGAAGTCTATGAGCTCTTCTCCTTGACCAATTCTTATCAGCCTCTCCCATCTATCTATCATGGCTGTTACGAGACCCTTCTTAGGAACTCAACCTTCTTATTAAAGTTTACAACAACATACCCAGTGTAATTCCATTAGTGAGGTTTGGGGAGGATAGAGTATTCGCAATTCTTACCTCTATCTCGTAGAGGTAGCGAGGCTGTTTTCGAAAGACCCTCGGCTCAAGTGTAGCAAATTAAAATAGTTATGAAATATGAAATACGGTAATGAAGAAAACATGGCAACTAATAAGGCAAACAATATAGATCATTCAGAGAAAAGAACTAACAACAACGAACTAGCACAATAAACAACAGATAGTAACAGATATAAAAAAGCAAGAAACTACATGAATAAGACTAATATTACGACAGACACGGTGCTCCAAACTACCGCCAAGCCTAATCTCGCTGAAAAGCGGGACAACGCTCAACTACCTACTAACCTTTTATCCTAATCCGCGATCTCAATACCTTCCTATCTAAGGTTATGTCCTTGGCAAGCTGAAGTTGTGTCATGTCCTATCTAATCACTTCTCTCTAATTCTTCTTCGGCCTACCTCTACCTCTTCTCATGCCCATCATATCCAACCTCTCACACCTCCTCACTAGACATCTACATATCTCCTCTTCACATGCCCAAACCATCTCAACCTTCGCTTCCCTCATTTTGACCACCACAGAAGCTTCTTATTAAGGTTTGCCCCACTATTATGCTACTGGAATCCGTTCAGATACTATATAAATTACTAACCAAGACCATATTACATATTATTTATTTTGGCCCGAGTTTCTCCTTTGGGCTACATCAAGTGCAAAAGTATGCACTTTGTGAGCTTGAAATTAGAGTCCGGAGCCAAAATGACTTATTTTTACAGCCATTAGACAAAAATAGTATGTTTTTTTTTTTTAGACCAAAATGGGTATTTCATTGGATAACCAACGAAATACCCACACAACGTACTGTTCCGTTACCGATGAATTTCTTGCATTTCGCTACATGTGTAGCGAAATGCAAGATTTTTTTTTTTTAATTTTCCTTTGCATTTCGTGAATCAATTCACGAAATAGGAATTTTTAATATTTTTTTTCTTGCAATTCGTGTAATTAAAACTGTTTTTTTTTTTTTTTAGCATTTCGTGATGCAATTCACGAAATGGATTTTTTATTTTATTTCGTCAATTAAATGAACGAAGTTGATACGAAATGCAAAAAATTGCAAAAAAAAAGCCTATTTCGTGATTTGATTCACGAAATGCAAGAATTTTTTTTTTCCTTTGCATTTCGTGAATCAATTCACGAAATAGGCATTTTTAATTTTTTTTTTTTTTTTTTTTTTTTTTTTTTGCAATTCGTGAAATTAAAGCTGTTTTTTTGTTTTTTTTTTAAATTAAAATTAAAACTTTATTTTGAATATAAATCTAATTCAATTAGATAAAAATATAGGAGAAATAGTAGTTGTAAATTGGTGAAACTTTAAATAATCATAACTTTGCGCTCGGATATCCGATTTATGCAAAAAAAAAATTTGATTTTAAATTGATTCACGAAATGCAAAGGAAAAAAAAAATTCTTGCATTTCGTGAATCAAATCACGAAATAGGTTTTTTTTTTTTTTTTTTGCAATTTTTTGCATTTCGTATCAACTTCGTTCATTTAATTGACAAAAAAAAAAAAAAATCCATTTCGTGAATTGCATCACGAAACGCTAAAAAAAAAACAGTTTTAATTACACGAATTGTAAAAAAAAAAAATGCCTATTTCGTGAATTGATTCACGAAATGCAAAGGAAAATTAAAAAAAAAAATCTTGCATTTCGCTACACATGTAGCGAAATGCAAGAAATTCATCGGCACGAAATACCCATTTTGGTCTAAAAAAAAAAACATACTATTTTTGTCTAATGGCTGTAAAAATAAGTCATTTTAGCTCTGGACTCCTTGAAATTATATCTTTTATTATTATTTTTCTCTTTTCTTTTGTAGAATTTGGTTAAGGTATCGTATGTACTGTTTTAAAAGTTTGCTAACCTAAAAGCTTGCTATCTTTTATTTTGATCCGTCCTTTTCATCCCGCCTTCAAACAAGAGCGTCATATAACAGAAGCGTGTGACCTTTCTCGAGAAATAATTAACATCGGCAGAAATCAATAAAGTGCACAATTGCACATGATGTTCGTACAGTTGGACGTCCTTTCCTTTTTTGCAATGTAAAGATTTTTCTTTTGGATGGGAAAGATGGAATTGAGATGTGTTGTGGGAGAAATATCAGCGGGAAATTGTTTGCTTTTCATGACAAAACAATTAGGTGTGATTGTATATGGCATGAAGGTAAGGAAGGTGGGAGTAGGGGATTGGAGGAAAATATCCATAATAAAGTTACACAATAGACAGGGACAGCATACTGCATACATACATGATAAATCATCCCTTTTTGAAAAATATACTTCATTATTTATAGTTGAAAGAATGCGTGGGGTCTTTGAAATGAAAATTGTTTGCTTTTCATGACAAATTAATAAACCATGTATTTCTGATCCCATTCTTGGGTACTTGGCCTTGTGAAAATAAGAGATCTGCACACTTCCACTTAGTAGCCTTACGAAGTTTTTGGAACGTATAAAAAATGTTACAAGACCTATCATTTTCTTATAAAAACGATGGAATATATATTCCAGTATTCCACATTTCTTTCTCATTTTGGAAAAGAATGGATACGTAAAATCGTTCTAACGAAAAACTATTCAACTTACTATAAGAACGAATTGGAAAAAAAAAATTATTAATCATTTGGAAAATCAATTTCACGATTTGAATTTTTTTTTTCCTCTTTACAATGATAAACTTTCGATTGCGACGCCCAATAATTTCGCAGACAATAAAACAGAAAAGTAGTCTAAGGAAAAAGGTATGTATTATTTGGAATCTTTACTCAAATAAGCGGTCGGGTTCTAAATTATGCATTAATTATACACGACTATACAAACATATATATATATATCCACCAACAATTTTTCATTTAAGGTCAGACTATATAAGTTAACTTTTCTTATTATATATGTCACAAACGTCTCATTTTTTTAAAACCCCATTTTGGAGGATTTATAGAGTTTTCACACTTTCCCTCCCGCATGACTCGAACCTTGGACCTACCGGTCGTGGATGGAGGTGATTTACCAATGAACGAAACTTTGAGGACCCCGTCAATTTGTCACCAACCTGCTATTTGTTTTCTCTGTCTTTTCTTTGTCACCAAGGATAACATGAACTCTCTTTTTTCTTGGCGAATAATTTGTACTGCCTTTATAGAAAATGCATAGACTGATGAGTCCTTTGTGTGTTGTGGACAAGTCTTAGCAAGTATGCTAAACACATGATCTTTGAAAAAGGAAAAAACCTCCACCAAGAAAACGAGAGGAAAGAAAATACTATAAAACAATATACTTTGAACTTTGATGTCCAACATGGGGAATCATACCAAAACGCAAGGTATGTAAAAACTTTCTAGAGAATTAAAAGGTCACATTTCATAAAGTTAACTTTTTAAAGTTGAAGAACAATAAATTTTAAAACGTGGGATCCGTGAGGAGCTAGTATTTGCTATTGATCCATATCCCACTTAAAACGTTTTCAGATATTGCAACTGCAAGACACTTTACGTAAATGAGTTTAATTTGATCCAAATATCTCTTAATTTTCTTTGACCTTACTTTAAACAATGACTAGAAAAAACTCAAAAAGAATTCCGCAAACAGTGATAATTGATTATACTTCATTAAGCTCCAAAGATTTTCCGGAAATAATATTTGTAGGAAAAATGAAATATAAAAAATTAAAGTATGCTGTGATTAGAGTTTACCACCAGCTAAGTCTCTCTATGTGTGTAACGATTTAAACGCAGTTTTTTTTTTTTTTCTTAATAGCCTGTTTGGCTAAGCTAATTTCTCCCCCAAAAGTACTTATTTTTTCAATAAGTGCTTATTTAAAAAAAGTGAGGTGTTTGGCCAAGTTTTTGGAAAAAAAAATAAGTACTTTTGGGGAGTAGCAGAAGCAGTTTTTCAGAAGCTAAAAAAAATAGCTTTTGCCCAAAAGCACTTTTTTGAAAAGTATTTTTGAGAAAAATACACTTAGAAGCACTTTTTGAAAGCTTGACCAAATACTAATTGCTGGTCAAAAGTACTTTTTAAATTAATTGGTCAAACACAAACTGTTTTTAGTCAAAAATACTTTTTTAAAAAGTAATTTTTTTTAAAAGTACTTTTTAAAATAAACTGTTTTTATAAGTTTGGCCAAACAGACTATAAATTTGTTCCCATTTTCGTGGGAGGAAAATATGAAATGGAAGTATGATTTGAGTTTGCCACCGTTAGTGGTCTTGCCACTTCACTGGCTATTTAATCGAAAAATGGTATTACGAAAATTAAGGCCGACAATAAATACCTAACCACACAAATAATGGCTAGGTCAAGGAGATCGAGAACCACGATGTTACAGGAATCTCAATAGTATTACGTACTCCTTCCGTCTCAAATTATTTGTCGCTTTTTTTGAGTTACGCAACTATTAAGAAAAATTAATTAGGAGAGGTATTTGACAAATTTTACTATTATTTATGTCTAAGTTATAATCTATCTGCATTAAATATTTACTCTATTTATGTGTCATGTCTATTAATGATAAAGTTCTACTACAGGTAAAATGGAGAAAAATAGCTATTATGCATTGAACTCCTAAAACGACAAACAATTTGAAATAACTATTTAAGTAACTGTAATAAATAATTTGAGACGGAGGGAGTACTTTAATTTAGATACCACTCGTGATAAATAAAGAGCGGCAATCACTTGTCTTTCTAACAAAAAAAAAAACAATTAATACCTCAGTTTTCCTCCTATTGCTTTCAAACTTTGAACCCATTATGACATCACAACAAAAGCTGTGTTCTACATTCTCCTTTTATTCCTTTTTACAATCCTTTAATGTTGGATACCATAACATGTCTTAATTTGTCAACATCATAGGAAAAAACTGATTTTTATATTCCTTTTTTTCATTAATAATTTTCTACATAAACAATAAACTTTCAAAGTGCATATATGTAATTAAACTCTTGAGTAATATAAAGTGTCGTAAAATTCCTAAACTATTTGATGTCAAAATTTAGAATGTCAAGGATTATTGTGCCCGAAATTCTTTTAAGGGGTCTTTCTCTAAATTCTTTTAAGGGATCTTTACCCAAATAAACGCTTAGATTAATTTATACATTCGATGGCTATTTTTAATTTAAATGGTTGAGTGAACGACTTTTAGGTTTATTATTCTTCTTTCTTTCAAACTGTTTTAAAGTGATGTATGATTGTTGAAATAATAGTCATAATTAATTGTTGTGATATAAGGATCACATATATAAGGCTAAGTTAAATTCACTTAGATGCGGTTGCAAATTTCTTAAATGTAGTACATGTTATCTTACTGGCCTAGGGAAAAATGTTTTCTTTCTATAGACATTGTCATGTAAATATAGTCAAAAGTCGCCCAAATCTTTGCAATTTGACACTATCTGTCACAGTTCTCAACTAATGAAAATGTTCACACTTCACACATCAAACTTTCGTTTCTTGACATTTTCATGCGACACGGTACTCTTTATACTATTAGATTTTGAGATTTCCTAATATTTTGCCATGTTGCGTGGGCACGTGCTACTTTAAACTTTGATGGTCGCTAATGCTTCCAATTTTAACATCATTTACGTTGTTGTGCTCCTACATTGAAGGGAGAAAATTCTTAGAAGAACTCTCCGCCAACAATGACTTATAACAAATCAAGTACGGACATAATAATAATTTGCTTTGTTTGTTGCTTGGGTCGTGTCACAATCCCAAGCAGGAGGACAACAGACGACACCCAATGAGCCTGACGTTAACCGAGTGAAAACTAACTATATATAACCATACATCAAGGGTTCTAGGGAGCGTTTACCTTTCAATGTGCGACTCTCCAGCGCTAATATAAATTTATTTGGAGTTTAATGCGAGCAACAGAACACCGATTGAGAAACAAAAAGGATTCTACCGATCACCGTATTGTCATTTGACTATATAATAAAACATAGATAATTCACAAGAAGACCCTGAGTGCATCACATAAAAAAAACTTCACAAGAGGCATGATCTGTATATAATGCCAAAAGCGTGAACATTTACCCATAATAATGATTAATGAATCATTGAGCTTTTAAAAATTCATTATACAAAAGTAGAAGTGAGACGTAGATCAACAATTAAATAAGACAGAGGAATGACAAGAAGCCAATTAACAATGACGAGATAGGTTACTCGGATATTGTCTACGCGAAAACAAAGATGATAACTAAAAGAGAGATAAATGATTGAAAGTTTTATTTTCTCGAAATAGCCCCTTAAAGCTCTACTGCTTAACTTTGACTCTTTACTTGGTTTAAATAAACCCGGCTTTCCTTTCCTAAAGCATTTGGAGGTTGTATAATTCAGTTGCATTTTTTCTCAATAGATATTAACACATTGCTGTCAAGATATCATTACTCTATACTAGCAGGACTATGTTAGTACTCCTATATGATTTTACTGGGCAAAAAAGATCCGTGGAGTTATAAGTGGATTCAAATTATGTACATACACATACATACATAATCCGAACTGAAGATAGTATGTGCAATTCTGATAGCTAGTTTCGTAGATCCACCATGGAAAGTTGAAAATACCCATTTCTATACTCATCTTTTTTTCTTTTAATTTAAGGTGACAAACAGTGGTACTGGAAAATAATTCTGATTCCAAATTTTCAATCACTGAGAATGAACAAATGAAGCTCGCCTGGTGCACCTAATGTCCAAAACCTCTAAGGCCCCTGTAAATGATTGCAAGTTAACATGATCCTTATTGTCCCATATTTTCACCTGTTGCAATACCTGTTTAACGATCTTTCGAATATCCTAAGTATTTTTTATCTCTAAATAAAGGGTGCAATTTAACTTTATTGGAACTTGTGAGAACTTTGGGACGCCATGTTAAAAACTAACGGTAATAACTACCATCCACAAGCTCATAGGATAAGCAGGGGCGGGCGGAGCTAGTAGGAGCAAGGTAATTTACTTCGGCAAAAAAAAGATTAAGTTTATTTTTAATGTATATATAGTAGATGTTGAATTCCCTTTATTTCTTCGTCTGTTTACTTCGTCATATTTTGAACCTCATTAGTTATTCTTGGCTCCACCACTAAGGACAAGATATATAATGCATATATAGATAATACCATTGGATAAAGAGTGACAGAAAGCGTTTAAAAGCTAAAAAAAGATTGAATTTTTGAAACGAAAAATGAAGTGTTCCAAAGACAAAACTTTAGGAAGTAGCCACCCACAAAGGGTTCCTCCAATGACAAAATGTCTTATTGCCTTGCCTTCCTTCCTTGCACCTACGTATCCTTTGACAATTCACTATTCCAATTTCGGCCTCAACATCATAACTATTTCCATCCATGACCTGTTTCATGTACATGCCATTTTCTTCTTCATCTTCTCGTTGTTCTCCTTCCTCCTCTTCCTCTTCCTCGTCGTTATTTTCACTTTCAAACACGTCGTTTTCAACTTTTAATTCTTCCTTCTCTTCATCGGTCGTTTCCATTCCAAAATTTGAAGCAGAGCTTCCATCATTAAAGAAACAGAGCCTAAGGCGGCCATTGCTTCTTTCAGCTTGAAAATAAGTGTGCATTTTCGGGGCCTCAACAGCCTCGATGACCAACCTACCACCTTCTCTATGTGGCCGAACATGTAGAGATTTCGACCCTCTTAAGGTTGTCAAGGGAGGTGGAAGTTCTCGGCAGCTTTCAGTGTTATGAGTGATCACCTTATTGTAATTAGATGATGGTGATTCGACTCGAGTATCTGTTTTTGGTATTAACGTTGGCGATTTCTCTGTTTTTGACTCGTGGGAGGAAAATGAGAAAATGCTGCTTTCAATTGTTTGATCAGTTCCCGTTTCACTTCCCAAATTTTCAGTGCATAATGCAAGGCTTTTTTCGGTAAGTCTTGATGATGAGATGTGTCGTTTGGATAAAGGGTGAACATAAGAGTTTTCCTTTTCCTTTGAGTTGGTGGAGAGACTTTGAAGGGAACTCCAGCATTTTTCATTAGTAATGGTTTCCAAATTGCTTTGCAGATGAGGCACAGTGGTTTCTACTATAGTAGTTGGGGTTGGCACTTCGAGGTTAAGGGTAGTTGTTTCAATGATATGGGGCATACAACATGACTGCAAATCTTGATACAGTATGGTTGACATTGTCAAAATAACTCTAGAAGAGGAGGAATCTTGAATATGAATTTGAATTTTACTAGGGAGTACAATTTTGTTGTTCTTTGCTTTTGTGAAGCACAAGTTGGAAAGAAAGAAGAGAGGAAGATTGAACGAGGTATAAGTAAGGGGTTTGGTCTGAATTTGTAGTGCTCAAAAGTGCGCTTAGCTGGTGGGGGGCGCCCGGGGGGGTGGGGATTGTACAACTGGTTGTACAAAAAGAAAAGTTAATTTTCAAATGAATGAAAATATTCCAGTGTGTACTATTTCATTTCATTCATACCGTATTCAAACCTCTTTATAATTGTAATTCGTTATAACAGCATTTCACTATAACGGTCTTATTTTGTTCGAAACTGATTTTTCATATTATATTTTATTTCTCTATAACAGCATTCTGCCTATAATAGCAATGACATCCATTATAGCGGTACACTATTTGTAAAATTACCTCTCTTTAACAGCCATACTCAAATAACATGTAATAATATTTTGTAAGAAATATATTATGTGACAACAAAAGTGTTGATAAAGAGCCTCAACCTACTGCTACTTGGAGATAGAAGAGTCAACTGTTAAGCACTTAGACAACTTTCAAGGGAAAACTATTGAATTTCTTTTTGTTGAAAGTTTGGACAAAATTTTTCGTCAGTTCAAGCGTTATATTATCACTAAGAGACTAGAATTTACGAAATAGCCTACAATTGTAGAGTTTTTACGTCAAACTTGAAATAATTAAATTCTCAATTAATTTAAAATGCATATGTTCCATAGATTTTAATTCTTTATCTGTGTGGTACAACTAGTTATGGTAATTTATTATTCTTTTCAATTTTAGTTTATGGGATATGAAAATCAATTGAGATTTTAAAAATTACAAGTATATTGTTTTCATTTATAACATAAAAAGTACAAAAAGCTAATTGTTTGCATACTTTTGTTTATAACAGCTAAATGAGATCTAAATATTGAATGTCAGTATACATGCATAACAACACCTCAATATAAAAGCCATGAAATTTTCGGATAAATGCTGCTACGGTAAAGAGGTATGACTGTATATGGCATAAAAAAGAAAAGAAAATAGAACGTGAGTACTTTTCCGCAGGCAATTTTTTTATTTTATTTTATAAACCAATCAAATGTGGAGATAAATGTACTTGATGAGACTGTCCAAGTGAGTCGTATATAGTTGTATTTTTAACGGAAAAGGTCCAAAAATACGCCTGAACTATTGAAAAAGGCTCATAAATACCCTTCTTCCACCTTTTGGTCTAAAAATACCCTTCCATCCACCTTTTAGGTCTAAAAATACCCTTAAGGTTTGTTTTTGGCTCAAATATACCCCTCAAACTAACAAGTTAAAATTAACTCTTTTAAAAAGCCAAATGGCAATTTGTAATTGGTCAATAATAAAATTCCGTAATTTAAAAAAAAATCCAAATTTTAAAAAAAAATTGCCAATAATAAAATTCCAGATTTAAAAAACAAATTGCCAATAATAAAATTCCGTAATTTACATTTTTTTTAAAAAACAATTGTGTGGAAACTTAAAAATTAAAAACTAAAAAATTTAAAAATATGAACGAAACTGTTTTTTTTTTTTTTTGCATTTCGTGAATTAATCAACGAAATATGTTTTTTTTTTTGCATTTCGTGAATAAAAAAACGAAATAGGAAATTATAATTTTTTTTTGCATTTCGTGTATTAAAAAACGAAATAGGATAAAAAAAATTATTTTCGTTCATATAAAAACGAAATTAGAAAATTGGACAAAATATATTTTCCAATTTTGTTTTTATATGAACAAAATTAATTTTTTTTATCCTATTTCATTTTTCAATACATGAAATGCAAAAAAAAATTATAATTTCCTATTTCGTTTTTTTATTCACGAAATGCAAAAAAAAAAAACATATTTCGTTGATTAATTCACAAAATGCAAAAAAAAAAAATCAGTTTTGTTCATATTTTTTAATTTTTAAATTAAATAATATATGTGTCCAATCACAAAATGCCATTTGGCTTTTTAAAAGAGTTAACTTTAACTTTGTTAGTTTGAAGGGTATATTTGAGCCAAAAACAAACCTTAAGGGTATTTTTAGACCAAAAGGTGGAAGGAGGGTATTTATGAGCCTTTTTCAATAGTTCAGGAGTATTTTTGGACCTTTTCCGTATTTTTAATAAGGGTGCGTGAATGCTAACATTTTCTCCTAAAACTAAACCATTTTTTATTTGTCTTTTTTCCTATTTTGCCAAATAATTACTAGAGAAGGCTAACAAATTAATTAAATAACCAGAAAATGAAAAAGATTCTTCCACATATTTTTGAACAGGAAAGCAGCTCTTCAACAACTTTTGGTTTTAAGTTATAGGAGTAGATTTAGGGAAAACTCACACAAATACAACTTTTTCAAAGTTTTAACTTTTTAATTACACAAATACAACTTTTTACCTTCCTAAAATATCAATACAGATAAAATATTATATTTATTATATTATATCACTAGTATGTACAAAATCCTCAAATTTCAAAGAATCCCAAAATGAATCTCTGATTTTCCCTTACTGCTCGATATTTCTTCATACAAAATCCTCAAAATCCCAAGAATGAATTTCTTCTTTTCCTTGATATTAATGTGTTCCCCTTGACAAATTTGTGCCTCTTCCTTATAAGCCCTCCGCAAGATCCAATCCCTAAAAATCTTGCCTTTCCAATCTTAATTCTCCCAAGAATTCCCAAAAATATTTCCTTTACGATCTTAATTTTCCCAAGAATCCCTCCACCATCACTACAAGAAAATATACCTTAAAAAGTATATGGTATATTCAAATTGGTATATTTAACTAAAAAGATTATAACAAAATATTTGTGAATATAATAATAGAAATTAGTATATTTGAACTTGTATATTATATATAGAATATAATATAATAATATTATTTGTGTATATAATATATAATATTACGATATGCCTAATATATGAATATATTACTCTATGTGCCAACCAAATGTACTCTACAATAACATATAAAATATACGATATACAATATATAAAAAGAAAAATATAATTACTTATGGATTACCACTAAAATAGGATCTTAATTAATAATTGACACCTCATCCCATAAAACTTGGCTTCCTTTCTGCCATCACATATTAATTATTCAATTTTTTCCTCTCTCTTCCATGAATAGGAAAATTAACTCAATTAAGTTTATATTTGTATATATTTAATATAATAAACAATATATGCCTAATATATACAATAATGTATATATATATAACACTTTTTATTTACTATACATAAGAAATTATTTTATATATAGTATATACTAGTTAATATACATAAAAAATAATATTATATATAGTATATAATAGTGAAATATACATAATATATAAGTACAAGAATACATATACTTGTTCAAAGAATTGTATAATATATATATAAATAATTTCTTTAGTAAAATTATATGGGTTTGCTCCCATGGATACTAGGTGTTGAAATTCCATTGGAAAATTTTCTTTATAAGCTTCCCATAAAGCTTTGGCTGATTCTCCTAAAAATGTTTCTAAATATTTATACATTGTTTCTGCGTCTGTTTCATAGGAATACAAACTAAGGGATATGAAGAGATGTGTGATGGAAATAATTTATTAATATGTGTGGGATTTCTAGGAAAAATGACTAATAATAGTAATACAAAATTTAAAATAAAAGTAGAAGATGTAGTGGAAATAATGGGAAATAGAGGAATAAGATTGATAAAGCCCATAAAAATAAACCCTGAAGAATATGCAGGGATGGAATGGAATCTAGAGGATTTTAATACAAAAAAGATTTTACAGCCAGAATCTCACCTAATGTACACTAATTCTAAGGGAGAGACATCTGTACGTTTTACTAATTATAATTATATGCCACAAAACGACATAGAAGGAGAAAGTACTCTGGACGAAAATGAAATTACAGACACAACTTTTATGAATATAGAATTAATACAAGACGAGTTTGCGGTAGACGAAGCTATAGAAAAAGCAAAAAGACTTCAAAAAGAAAACAAAAATATGCTTTTTAAATGTAAAGGATGTAAGTTAGGAGAATTAACAATAGAAGAAACCATAAGTCACTTTAAATTATGTGAAGCCCGAACTGATAATTGGGGATATAGAGTAGAACAGATAAACCAAAGAAAATCAGACAATTTTGATAAAATATTAGAAGACATGCAAAACAGTGATGACGAACTAGAAATAGACTCTATAATAAGTCAAAAAGAATTAATGGAATCTAGTGCATCTAGTTCTAGTCCATTTCAAAGAACAACAGGAGAACAATATACTATAGATACTAGCACAGGAAATGTACCTAGAAGAAGAGTTTTTAGAACAGGAGGAGAACCTTTAAATAATGTTAAACCATCAGGAAAAAGAATGCCTATAGAAGAACCCATTATTCTTCAAGAAGGAGGTAATAAAGGTAAAATATTAAATATAGCAGCACATGACCCGCAAAGATGGAATTCAGTGATAGATCTTTGGAAAGGAATAGTAGTAGCAGACTATATAAAAACATATAGTGAAACAGACGCAGAAACAATGTATAAATATTTAGAAACATTTTTAGGAGAATCAGCCAAAGCTTTATGGGAAGCTTATAAAGAAAATTTTTCAATGGAATTTCAACACCTAGTATCCATGGGAACAAACCCATATAATTTTACTAATAAAATACATACTTTGATTACAGGGGAAGATCCAAATAGTGGATTATTAGTACTACAAAGAAATGCAGTAATAAAATTAGAACAACTAAGCATAAGTAGTTGGTTTCATATTAAGAAATTTTTAAATGATTATTTTTACTACTGTACTATTAGTGGAAATGCATTTGATCAAGAATTAGGTAAAAAATTATTTAATAAACTACCAGGAGCCTTAGGAAGAGAAATAGAAGATAGATGGAATAAGAGAGACGGAGTAATGCAGAATCCTAATTTAACGTGGTCCATAGGACATAGGATACAACATATAATGGATATACTACAAGAAAAATGTACTCATATATAAATACAAAAACAGTTAAAAGAAAATGAAATGAACTTTTGTAAAAGCGTAGTTTACACTACACAAAGCTATGATAAAGACAATTATAAAAAGAAAAAGCATAAAAAATACCGAACGCAGTATAATAGAAATTATCCTCAATATAATAGAAAGAAATATTATCTTAGAAAATCAGCAGCTAGAAAACCTTATTTAGACAGAAATAGGCATGTAAGAAAATACCGAACAGAAAGAAATTATAGAAATAAATTAGAATGCGTCACTTGTGGAAGTGTAGAACACTTAGCAAATACATGTCCAAAAAAAATAAATAATAAGACAAGAAATTCCCAGCTAATTGAAGATTTTCAAGAAACATTAATAAATGTAGACGAGTATATGTCAGATACAGAAAGCATATATTCTATAGTAAGTGTAGACACTGAAGAAAAAATCAAAACAGACTCATCAGACTCAGAAGCAGACGAATTAATTAATGAAATAGGATTAGAAAATCTAGACTTAGAAGCAATGGATAATTTAGCAAATATAGCAGAAGACTGTAACCATGAGTTTGAACGAAATAAAGGATTGGATAGTAATGCATGTTTCTTTTGTAAATGGTATCCTAGTAGAGACAAAAGAGTTAAATGTAAAAATTGTTACATAGAAGGATGTACAATGTGTATAGAAAAAGAATTTAAAACAAAAATAAATAAAGAAACAACTCATAAGAAAATTGAAGACCCTACTATTAGTCTAAGAATAATAACATTAGAAACAAGAATAAATGAATTAGAAACCAGATTATGTAACCTAGAAAGAGGAAAACAAAGAGAAGTAGATAGTGAAGACGAAGAAATAAGATTATCAAACATACAACCAATAATGAAACCATTAACAATAATACCAGAAGAATCTCAAGCAGAATTAATGAGCATAGAAGACCATGAAGCATTAGTATGTAATGAAGATAAAAAATTAGGAACAATAAAAATACTTGCAAGAATTAAAATAGATGATTATGAGATAGAAACATTAGCATTAGTAGATTCAGGGTGCACAAAGTGCATAATAAATAAAAGAATAGTTCCACCTAATTTAATAAAAATTCTGGAAAAACCAGTTGCGGCCATGCAAATGGATGGAACCCATAATATATATAGACATTATGTTCATAAAGCCTACATTAGCTTTATAAATACATGTTCAGAGTTTTACAAACCAAGTTATAAAATGGATAAGATATGGATAAGAGACCTTAATATAAATGTAGACTTTGTCATAGGATTAGACTTCATGTTACATAATAATGGTAGTTGTATGATTACAAGAGATGGAGTAATTTTCTTAAAAAATATTACTCATACACCAGTACAAGTTCTTAAGACTGAAACAAGGATTCGTCATAAAAAGATCCCTACCACAGACCTGCAAAAGAAAAAAGATAGTTGTTGTAAAGAATGTCAAGAAAAGAATACATGTTGTAAAGACAAACAAGAAATAAAAAATTTAACTTTAGAAGAAAAAGAAATTCTAGAAGAAGAGGAGTTGCTAGAAAAAGATTATACTTTAATAGATATAGAGACAGAGTTATATAATTTTAAAACAGGAATAGAAAAAATAGGAATAATAAAAAATGAAAAAGACCTAGATAATATAATAAAAATACTAGATGAAATAGAAATTATAGGAGAAAAACCATTAAAACATTGGAAAAATAACAGGATTGTATGTAAATTAGATATAATAAATCCAGACTATATAATTAAAACAGCATCTATTGAAGCAACAAATCAAGATGTAGAAAATTTTAAAGTACAAATAAAAGAACTATTGGATTTAGGAGTAATACGGAGATCTACTTCTAAACATAGATCTGCAGCATTTATGTTAAGAAATCATAGCGAAATAGTAAGAGGAAAAGCAAGAATGGTAATAAACTATAAAAGACTTAATGATAACACTAGAACAGATGAATATAAGTTACCAGACAAAACAGAACTAATAAATAGAATACAAGGAAAGAAAATATTTAGCAAATTTGATTGTAAATCAGGATATTGGCAGGTACGAATGCATGAAGATAGTATAGAATGGACTGCATTTACCTGTCCTGAAGGACATTTCGAATGGTTAGTAATGCCATTTGGATTAAAGACAGCTCCACCAATTTTCCAAAGAAAAATGGATAGTATATTTGGAGAATATAAAAGGTTTGTATTAGTATATGTAGATGATATACTAGTGTTTAGTAGAGATATTAAAGAACATTTAGGACACCTACAAACGGTATTTAGACTATTTGTAGAAAATGGGATAATAATTAGTAAGAAGAAAATGAAATTATGTAAAAATTATATAAACTTTTTAGGAGTAGTACTAGGAGAAGGTAAGATAAAATTACAACCTCATATAGCCAAAAAAACTTTAGAAATGCCAGATAAGTTAGACAATGTTAAAGAATTACAAAATTTTTTAGGAATAGTCAATTATGCTAGAAATTTTATAAAAGATCTAGGAAAAATAGCAGGACCATTATATTCAAAGACTGGATCAAATGGTCAAAAACACTTTAATACTGAAGACATTAAATTAGTACAAAAAATAAAAGAGAAAATAAAAAACATTCGCGATTTAAATATGCCTCTAGAAACAGACTATTTAATTATAGAGACAGACGGTAGTTTTGAAGGATGGGGAGCAGTACTAAAATCAAAACCTAGTAAATATAGTAATAAAAATGAAGAAAAAATATGTGCTTATCAAAGTGGTAAGTATAAAGAAAAAGGAAATATGAGTAGTATAGATGCAGAAATTTTAGCCGTAATATATGGACTAAATAGTTTCAGACTATATATTCTAAATAAACCAGAAATACTGGTTAGAACAGACTGTGAAGCTATAGTTAAATTCTATCAAAAGATAAATGACAAAAATAGCAGTAGAAGGCGATGGCTAAATTTTTTAGATACCATTTCAATTTATAATTTAAAATTTGAACATATAAAAGGAAAAGATAATAATTTAGCAGATCAATTAAGTAGATTAAGTATTACTGCTAACTAAATTTTTTATTTGGACAGCATGAGACCTTCCAGTTCTCAGACAGCAGACAAGGGGAAAGGCATAGCCTCAACCCAAGACACATACAGACAGACAGTATTAGGTAACCTTCATTTTAGACCTACATCTTTATTAGAAAGAAATACTATGGAAGAAAGAATACAATTCGGAGCCAATAATTTAGTAGCCTATCAGCCATCAAATTGGACTTTTAAAGTATTACCAGAATATGTAATAGATAGACAACAAAGATTCTTAGTGGATAATTTATGGATTTCGCGTAATAAAAAAGACGGAGCTAGTCATTTTGTAGCCACTATAAATGCACTTTGCCAGTATTTTACAGACCGAAATTTAGACAAAAAATTTAAATTTTATGTTGTAGTTCACGGCAAAACTAATGGTATTTTTCAGACTTGGATAGAAGTTGTAGACTCTATTAAAGACATGAGAAAACCTCTTTTTAAAGGATTTAATAATTTTACTGAAGCATTAGACTATGCTAGAGGAACATTGGGTCCAAATTATTATATTTCTCCAGCTCTCAGACAAAACCCAGACAAAATCCCTCAGTACAATGTACAAAAAGACACAAACAAAATAATCTTTTGCGACCATTGTTCTACCATGACTGATGTAGTCAAAAGATTAAACCAGCAGAAAGAGACATTGGTTCAAGAAAAAATGCAACTCTTGGATCAAGTGAAGACATTAGAACAACGACTACAAGCGGTAAAGTTCGAATTGATGCAAACTCAGAGTTCTCCATCTTAGAAAAAAATGGATGAGACGGGTGTGCATTCCCCAATGAATGCAACTAGACCCACTGTATCGGGTAAGGATACAGCTAGTCCGGTTCAAACGGTAGCCGGTAAAGACTTATCAAATCCGTTGATGGCTGTCACTTTGCCAAAAAGTGAAGATGAGGGATGTTCATCTCTCCAAACCAGACGGAGACTACCAAAGACACTTACGCAAGGAGCGACTTCTACAAAGAAAAGCACACTTGCAAAAAAGAAGAAAAATGAAAAAATAGAAAATATAGTAAAAGAGACACTAGAAAGATTTTTCCAGACAAAAGAACAAGATAAATATATAGTCAAAGATCCTAGTCCGAAATTATCTCCAAGACAAGGGATGTCACCAGTTCACAATTCAGATTTTGAAGGAGATGATATTAATTCTCAAGACAATGCATTTCAAGACTCTCAAGATCCAAATGATGTAGACTCAGGCATGAGTTTTGATTCAATTGCTTTACACAATTTAGACACTTAGACCAGTTAATGGAAAAAATGAAGACATTAGCCAGCACAAAAAAAAATAAAAAAAAAATAAATAGGGTAGGTGAAGGTGAAGGTTGGTAAAATTGGTTCAGAGAAAAGATGAAGAAAAAGACAAAAGCATTGAAAAGAGGCATGAAAACAATAATTAGAGACAAATGCATCAAAAAGATAGAGACAAAGACATTAGTCATCTTTTAGAAAAATAACATGAGACAATAATAGAGGTAGAAGACTTTTGACTTTGGACTTTGTAATCTTTCAAGACACGTTGGAGTAATGATGGTGACACTTCAGAAAAAAGAAGACCAGATTTTATTAAAGTAGCTTTAATAAAGTAGCAGTTTTATCTAGAAATGGGACAGCTAAGCAAACGGACAAAATTATAAAGTATCTTTTGAAAAGTTTCACGAGACAATGGGGCCCTAAGAGTACCCGGCTGAACTTAAAAGATTCTTCACAAATTTGAAGTCCGCATTTGAAGTCCGTCAGACCCCTATAAATAGCAGTGTTTTGCAGAGAAGGAGAGCATCAGAAAATTAACATCGATCAATGAAGAGACAATCAATCAATCAAGAAACACTCAGAAAAATCATCAACGAAGTTCCTAACATTTCTCTCAAACCAACCACTCCATATTCCCCTTCCCTTTCACAAATGCCCCAACTCCTTTTCCCAATAAAAACCTTTGTAATATAACTTCCCTGTAAAATAGTTTTAAGCTTTCCAGTAATTTTCCTTTAGTGTGAAGTAGTTTTTCGGGTTCCCCGAAAGGGAAACCTCTCTCCATCTTCAGTCATGTAAGTTTTATCTATGTTTTCTGTACTAATCTCCCTACTATGTAAATTATTTTATGTTCAATATTATGTTGAATTAAAATATTATGTTGATAATATTTGAGTAATTACTTACCTGTTGTTATGAATCTATTACTCTTAGTATATGGTTATTCTCTTAATTTCTTAATGGACTCGATGGATTAACCTGTAAATTCCTAGGTGTTTAAAAGGCCGTTTTAATGTCCAAATGATAAAAGGACGATGTTGGCCATAGTAACCGGGGTGTGGTTAAAGAAGACGGATATTAAGAATCAAGATTAAGAGAAAGAGATGAACAGTGTAATAAAGATTCATAACTAAAATAGATTTATTTAAAAAAAAAAAAAAAAAAAAAAGGAAAATTATAAAAAATTGGGAGAATAGGCAGAAAATAAGAAATACACCTACATGATAAGAAGATTCAAGGAGTGAGAGAGTACCGAGTAGGATTGTTTAACATATAAGTAAAAACCACATAATATTGCTATTTTTCTTTCTACAAAAATTAAAACTTATATATATATGGGATATTTAGAAAAGTAATTAATGTGTTCTGATATGTATTTAATTTGGTTATCACTAATATATGAAACTCCTTATTTTAAGCCTTTTATTCATAACAATAATTTTTAATTTATGGTATAAAATCATACATATACACTAAATATAGAGTATATATTATAGATTATGTAATTTAGTTAATAGTTATAGATTACGAAATATTTACCTATTTACTTGTATTTATGTAACTTCATCTAGATTAAATAAGAAAAGGACCATTCCTTCATGCATGATTGAGACTTTGCTGAAAGTCAAAATCCGTGTTTCATGTCTATGAATCACCAAACATCACATGCCACGTTGTTTGAAATTTCTTGGAAGCACCACCGGTGGTGCAAGAAATCTCATCAAGGGTGTTCAAATTTAAAAAAAAATGATATAATTTTTTGCGATGAATGTGTGCACTGAAAATTTTAAATAAAAAATGCGATATCTAGTTGAACCATACTAATAATTTAATAGAACTACAATTTTATAAATCACAATTAACATAAAAAAAGACAACAAAAAGTTTCTACAAATAAATGTATGATTTAAATAATTTCTCAAAACTATGACGGAAGATTAGAACTCTAAAAGCCTAGAACCAAAGGAGGGAGGAAACTTTTAGGTTATCAATTTTTGAAAGGGAGAGGAACATAACCCACCGTGTTTGGAACAAAATGGTCCAAAACTATAGCGCAAGAAGCTTCTATATGAATCGAATCTGCGCCACTAAGACCATAATGAACACCCTAGGCGACTCGGCCACGACTCTCACTTTTTTAAGAGTGTTCAAAGTGTAATATGTCCTCACATAAATTAGTATTTGACCTATATACACAATATAATTTTCCGGTGAACGGTGTTTGGCTGAACACCTTTGGGAAGCTGTAGCTCCGTCCCTTAGCATCACCAAAGAATGCAGTGATCAGGAGGAGCTGAAGATGAATGAGATTTTTTTTATTTTTAATTAAAAGTCAGTAAGCGAATTTTAAGAGGGGAGAAATCCAAAATAGAAATGTAATTAATGAATCCTTTATATGGTGCACATCCAAAAAAAAAATCAGGTTAATGAATTCTAGCTATCGTATGATTTTAAAAGAAAAAATCTTGAAAGTGAAGTAATTAAATCCAACTGGAGTTCATATCCATCATTCCTCCTTGCTTGTGCGTATTTACCAAACAATTTCACAGTTACCTGATTCGAGCCCAAAAAATTTAAAGCATAACAATATGAAACCTCTTAGCCAAAATGACAAGAGTTCTAGTAACATTAGTCATGTCGGTGGTCAAAGTCAAACCATATTGTTGGATTTTTTGTTTGGACACTTAAATGCAAATAAAACGCTTTTCTAGTAATAAAACGTTTTTCTACTAGAAGAGCAGTTGGGCTCACTTTCTCGTCGTCCGTCCCAATTTAATAAAAAAAAAATATGGGCTCCATATATATTAAACAACAACTAATATTAAAAAAATAATGTAAATTAATAATGTCAAAAAAAAAAGTGCACCCCATACTAAAAAATCAAACAATATTCATGTAATTTTCAAAGTATCTCATTAAGTCAATAATGATGGATTCATTGCCACGTGCGTATTCATAACAACCGCTAATATAATAAAGTTTTAAATACAGAGCACAAACTACAATATTATATTAATCGTGTTTTGAACATAGTATCCCATATTGACAAAATCAAGCAATATATAACAAAAAAAAAAAAATGAATCTCATATTAAAAAAACAAATGTCAAAAAAAAAAGTGCAAAAAAAAATTGTGGGTCCCATAATTCTAATATATATATATATGTGCATAAAAATAATGCAAATTAATAATGTCCAAAAAAAAGTGCACCTCATATATATATATATATATATATATATATATATATATATATATATATATATATATGCATAAAAATAGTGCAAATTAATAATGTCAAAAAACAAAGTGCACTCCGTATTAAAAAATCAAACAATATTCATGTAATTTCCAAAGTATCTCATTAAGTCAATAATGATGGATTCATTGCCACGTGCGTATTCGTAGCGAACACTAATATAATAAAGTTTTAAATACGAAGCACAAACTACAATATTATATTAATCGTGTTTTGAACATATTATCCCATATTGACAAAATCAAGCAATATATATATATAAAAAGTGAATCCCATATTAAAAAATAAACAATGTCAAAAAAAAAAAAAGTGCAGACTTTGTATTAGTAGCAAACACTAATATAATAAAGTTTTAGATACGAAGCACAAATTACAATGTTATATCAATCGTGTTTTGAACATATATATATATATATATTATATGCATAAAAATAGTGCAAACTAATAATGTCCAAAAGGGTGGGCCCCATACTGAACAACACCAAGCAATATAAAAAAAAAAAAAACTATATAAAGCATGGGTTTAGACCCATGCTTCGTCGTCCGTTGTCCCTTAAAAAAGAGGGTGGGCCCCATACTAAATAACACCGAGCAATAAAAAAATAAAAAAAAAAGTAGAACTCACCATCTCCAAACTCATGGGAAAAAAAAAGTGAACCCCATATTAAAAAAAATATAATGTTAAAAAAAAAGTGCTGGCTTTGTATTCGTAGCAAACACTAATATAATAAAGTTTTAGATACGGAGCACAAACTATAATGTTATATTAATCATGTTTTGAAAACATAGTATATGTATATATATTATATGCATAAAAATAGTACAAACTAATAATGTCCAAAAAAAGAAAAAAGTGCATCCCATAAAGGGTGGACCTCATACTAAACAACATCAAGCAAAAAAAAAAAAAAAAAATTGGAACCCACCATCTCCAAACTCACTGTAAAAAAAAAAAGTGGACCCCATATTAACAAAATCAAACAATATAAAAAAAACAAAGGTGAACCCCATATTAAAAAAAAAAAAATATCAAAAAAAAAAGTGCAGACTTTGTATTCGTAGTAAACACTAATATACTAAAGTTTTAGATACGGAGTACAAACTACAATGTTATATTAATCGTGTTTTGAACATAGTTATAAATATATGCATAAAAATAGTGCAAATTAATAATGTCCAAAAAAAAAAAGTGCAATCCATATTAAAAAATCAAACAATATTCAGGTAATTTCCAAAGTATCTCATTAAGTCAATAATGATGGATTCATTGCCACGTGCGTATCAATCCATTAGTGGGAGCAAATGAAATTGCTTTTCTTCAAAAAGTTAATTAGTCAAACCATACAGTTTTTTTTTTTTATATATATTAGCCTGAGATCTAATCTAGATATTAAACTGTTGTATTTGCTATTCCGCCATGTCATTTATTTGTTATGTTCACTAAAATAAATATACTTAAAATATTTATATTTTAAAATAACATAGAAGTTAATTACTTTTTATTTTTATTCTTACTCTAATAAATGTGAAAAGAGATTAATGTCGTAAAAAAAATATATCAAATGGAGATCAAATAATGAATAAGGTAAATTAGTCAAATTATAATTCTAATCGACGTTTTCTTAAAAACCCATGCAAAAGACAACATGACAAGTAAAATGAGCTAAACCGAGAATATTTACCAAAAATTAAAAAATAGTATTTCTTCGTTTAAATATAAAATCAATTTCTACTTTGTTTCGTTTTAAACATGTAAAATTAATTTAATAATTTGAATTTGAATTATCCAAATCAAAATAGACAGCGTATGCCCGTGCTGCGCACTGGCCCAACACTTTAGATTATAGTGTATCTATGTGTATGTATTTGTGTTTGGATAGTGATAATACATATATATTTTATATTGTTAATAAACATACATAAGTTTGTACTATTTTTATGCATATATATATATATATATATATATATATATATATATATATATATATATATATATATATATGCTCAAAACACGATTAATATAACATTTTAATTTGTGATCCGTATCTAAAACTTTATTATATTAGTGTTTGCTATGAATACAAAGTCAGCAAAAATTTATTAATACTTTTTAAAAGAGAAAATTTGTTTAAAAAACAACTATTTTTCTCTTTTTGAAATAAAATAATAACAATATTTAAGCATCGGTTGATACTTTAAATTTTAAATTTTTACTTTGTTTCATTTTAAACATGTAAAATTAATTTAACAATTTGAATTAGAATTATCCAAATCAAAATTTGATAAAAAATAATAAGTATTTTACACCTTTAAGTTAATCAAATTAAAATTGAAAGTATCAACTGATGCTTAAATATTGCTATTGTTTTATCTCAAAGAGAGGAAAATAGTTTCCTTTTAAACAAGTCTTCTCTTTTAAAAAATATTAATAAATTTGCACGATTTTGTATTCGTAGCAAACATTAATATAATAAAATTTTAGATACGGAGCACAAACTACAATGTTATATTAATCGTGTTTTAAACATAATATATATATATATATATAATCACTATTCAAAAACAACTACATACACATAGATGCACTATAATCTAAAGTGTTGGGCACGTGCGCAGCACGGGCATGGACCGTCTAGTCTAATTAATGGTTGACACTTGACATGTCGAATAATTATTCCCAACAAAACGAGCTGATAATTGATGAAATCAAGTTTAGGCTATTCTTTTCGTTATAATTAGAAGATCTAGAGTGCGTTTAACAATAAGAACCTTGTTTTAATTTGTTCTAAATGGATGCTACCTAACCTAAATCGAATTAGCTTTTGCTTAGTCGAAACGTTCATGGTTCTCCTTCGTTTCCTATGATAATATAAGTTTAATTATCATTGGCGATCTCTTATTAAAAGATCTATTTTTCTTGCTATTTCCTTGTTCATTGTGCTTAACTCCAATTAAGCATCTCAAACAAGATTTAAAGATCTCCAATATGTTATTTTACTTTCTTTTCTGTGGACACCTTTTATCTTATACTAGGTTGTACATGGTCCAATTTCTTCACTTTCTTCCCCCTTTTTCCTCGGTCGAATTGATGTTTTTTTTTTTTTTTTTTTTGGACACAAATTCACGTTTATTTTTTTTCACTCAACCTGTGATCATAAATAGGACCGGGGCTGATTTAGCATATATTATGGGGGTTCTCGGGAACCCCATGTATTTGTGCGAATCCTATATTTGTATTGAAAAATTTAATAATTATATAAGAAATACGATTTGGGAATCCATTAATAAAGTGTGTTGTTGGTTCAGTGACAAAGAAGGAACTCTTAAAGCTTTGTTTCTTTTGGTTAGGGGTGTACATGGACCGGGTTGGTTCGGATTTTTTAAACACCAAACCAAACCAATTGCGTCGGGTTTTAAAATTTATACACCAAACCAAACCAAAAGAATTCGGGTTTTTCAACTTCGGGTTTTCTTGGGTTTTTCAGGTTTTTTTTGGAATAGTCTTGATACAAAACATAAAACTTTTACTTCAAATATTTATTTAGTCCTAGTAAGATACAATTATATAATTAAGGTGTTTCTTAAGAAAATAACACAAAATATGAGAAAAGTGATGACATTGTATTAAAATATTCAATAAAAGCTAATATAATCGGTTAAAATAAATATTGCTAAGTAACAAGCCATAAAATAAAATGACCATAATCTAAAAATACTAAGTCATGCTAAAGTGAGTATTAATTACATGACAAAGAAAAAAAACTTAAGTTATGTATTTTTACTCTCTAAATCAATTATGCAAAACTAAAGAATAGATATCCAACATTATTGTCATTCCTAGTGGTAAATTGAATTTCTTTTGTTAGCATTAGTGTTGAGTTGGTTTTGGTTTGGATTTTATTTGAGTTATTAACATCCAAAGGATATAAAACTTATTGACATTCAAAATTCTAAGTTCAAGCTTGAATAATATGATAATAGATAAAAAATTACGAAAAAATTTAAGAAATATTTATAAATTACATTACAAATAAATATTTTATGTATAAAATATTTTAAAAATTGAATACATGTAATGTCGGGTTAGTTTGGTTCGGTTTGACTTTTTTTAGTTAAAACCAAACCAAACCAATTATAGTCAGGTTTTTTTTTCCAACACCAAACCAAGTCAAACCAAACCACTAGTCGGGTTTTTTTCTCTGTTTGACTCGGTTTATCGGTTTGGTGCGGTTTGTCGGTTTACTTTGTACACCCCTACTTTTGGTCAAGGGTTCGAATCCTTGGTCACCTATAGGTTTTTGTTTTGTCCGCCTCTGAAATGGGATAGCATCAAATCCTGAATCCGCCTTTGAAATGGGATAGTTGAATTGATATGCACAAAATCAACCCGTCCAGGTTTTTATTTTTGTTCATAATTAAAGTTGTAGAAAATGTTTAATTTTGATGAGAAATAAATCTAGTGGATGTTAAATTAGAATCTTTAAGTTTGAGAGAAAGAAGGGGTACGAAATTATTTGCCTGCATCGTGCATTATAGCAATAAATGTGTGACACGTGTTACTACTTTTCATGGATGACTAAAACTGAATACTACATTCTAATAAATAAATAAAAAATCCTAAACCATTTTTCATAAAGGTTAACTCTAGCTGATTTACAATGATATAATAAACCTCAATTGCTTCTATGATGTGGCCCAAAAGTAGAAAAATATAGTAAGAATATCCATATTGGAGTTGTATTATGTTAATTGCTTAATATCTTGGCAAATGTTGAAAAGTCCAGTAAAACTTTCTTTTCCGTGGAGTAGTAAATAAAAGTTAAATCTAATCTTGCATATATATAAATAAATAAGCTACACTTAAGGCACAAGATTTTGTAAAATTAGATGGAAACTCTTACGAAGGAATTGCATTATTCAATCAACATTAAGAAATTGGCATCAAACTCTTAATGTTTCTAATTATAGCAGTCGGTTAATTACGCGAGGTTTACCATCTAAGATTGTGGTAGGATGAATATCATATCGTTTTTTTATCATTTTATTCTTAATTAAAGATCTCAAATTCAAACTTTAAGATAAAAAAAAAATCTTAATAAGAACACTTGTCAATATTTAATGAACCTTACGCGCAACAAATTGGAATTATTCAAAACTACCGCGAGGAAAACCAAAGAAAACAGACAGTTTTTTTTTACCGGTATTCGATACCCGCATTGGAGTCCGACTATATTCGGATTTGTTCTACGTAGGGCCCCATTTGAGAGGGAAATGCTCCTTACCAAGAATTTTTCTATATGCAGGATTCGAAACCGAAATCTTTGATTAAGGAAGGAGCAGCCTCATTCACTGCACCACATCCTTTGGCGGTAACATGTGGGGTTGTTACTTGTTAGTACCACTCTAGCTAATAGTGCGGACGCTTATGCTGATGTAACGCGAAAAAAGTGTGTTTTCCTTTTCTACAAATAATAATTAACAGTAGTACATTCAAGATCTTCAAAAAGAAAGATGAAATCGTTTTCCACTCAGCCATCCTTTTTTGCTTGTCGACTTGGTGTTTACCAATGATCACTCATATAATTATAATCTTTTCTTTATTAGGAGTACCTTATTTCAGAAGAAGGGATTTGCTGGTTCTGAATTATCCACTCTCAATCCTAAGCTCCATACCATGTGATATGAGTAGACCAATTGATGACCTACCCAATAATAATTGTTATGCAAAAGCTAAGGACCTTCCAATTTCAAGAGGAGGCTCCTTACCCTAAAAAAAGGAGCTGCCCATCTCTCATCAAGATTCACTAAAATTAAAAAACTGAGTTGCCCTAAAAACCGCTTTTTTGTTGTTTTAATATATGCAGATAAAGTGCTAAAAATCTAGAATAAGATAATGGATTTAACAGTGCACCCGGCCTACTTATTCCTTTCAGTAATGTTTCAAGAATTTCATAAAGAGGCCTAATATCGCGGATATGAATAATTAAGTAAATAAAAGTGTGTTATTTCTAGCACCTTAGATTTATATATGAGATTGTCACACATTTTAATATGATATCATAGCAGCCCTAGATTCAAGTCTCACCACCACCCATTATCATTTTTTTTTTAATATGTTTGACTGATAAAAAAGAATCAGAATCTCACGTTAAGGGCGATGAATCAGAAAAATCAGAATCTCAGGTGCAGGGCGTGTTCAAGACATCGTAAAGTAACTAAAAGTCATTCTTTCTGACAACTTAATTTAAAATGCTACACACTTCAACATATATCTTGTCATCATTGATTTACAGTTTGGAGGATGAGGATTGTTGGCTGTGCGAACAAAGTACCATATTGGTAGCTGAAAAGAAAAAAGAGCTACTTATAAGGAGTTGAATACTCTTAATGATGTGAGACCTTTTGGGGAAAACTGTGCGAGCTTGGCCCAAAGCGGAAAATATCACATCATGTTAAGAGTATCTTCGGGCCGTTTTAGCCCAACAACTGGTATCAGAGCCAATGGTTTGGCGGGATGAGTATGAAGATGGCGGAGTGTGGTGTGAGGCCCGGCTTAGTGTCTTTGCCCGTCTATGAGCTGGTTACAACCTTTACACGTAGCTTTGAAGACGCATAAATAGCTTTTGGGCTTCAGTGACCGTAAATACTTTGATGATGTGGGTGGCACATTGACACGTTGAATCTCTGACCCGTAATGAGTCATGAGAACTTAGTTCGAGGGGAAGATTGTTGGGTGTGCGAACAAAGTACCACATTAGTAGCTGAAAAGAAAAATGAGCTACTTATAAGGAGTTGAATACTTTTAATGATGTGAGGCCTTTTGGGGACCGCGCAGGCATGGCCTAAAGCGGATAATATCACATCATATTAAAAGTATCTTTTAGGCCGTTTTAGCCCAAAAGCATTGCTGCGCCGAAGAATTAAGGCAACACTTGACATGAAATAATCTAGACATCCTTCCTATGGGAGCTCGCTAAATCTAATGTTTTCTACATCAGTTAGCTAGTTTCAAATTATAGCTGATAAAGACTCTGGCTATTCTTGTGGTGTTTTCCATTGAGCAAAGCAAACTAAAGTTCCTTTTATGATGTTAGTGAGAATACAGAATGTAGACCACTAGAAATCTAGCTAGTTAATTATAACTCCGTGCGTTCCGACTTATGCAGTACCTTTCGTATTTCGAGAATAAAATGAGATTTTGTTTATCGTGATCTTTTTATATGTCTTTTAAATATTTTAAATTATAAGTACTGTTACTTATAATTTTTATGTTGTTTTTAGAGATATCTAAATTTTATTTTAAAAAAACTTAAAGATTCTGCGTCCGTATACACTACGAACGAATGTGACTTTCTTATCTAATATAAATATGTACATTCTTCTTTGTTTCAAGTTATGTGATATGTTTTGACTCAGCACAGAGTTTAAGAAGAAAATGACGACTTTTAAAACTTGTGATCTTAGATGTGTCATAATATTGTGACTATAATGTCACGACCCAGCCCCGTGGGCCGCGACTGGTGCCCTATTTGGACACCCAAACAGACTTACATACCAGATCGACATATCGAAGATTTATTCAAACTTAACATACGTCATTTTAAACAGATACTGGAGGATCACCAAAACGAACGTCCGTACCTGCGGGCATGAAACGCAGCCCCCGAAGAAAGGGGGTCAGTACGAAATATGTACTGAGTATGCAAAGCATGACATACAGAAATCCGAATCATAACTGAAGTGAGGAGTACAGAAAATGGATACAAAATTAGTATATCAAAACCTGTGCTGAAAGTATGTATATATAATGCAATTAAAATCGTGCATAGGGCTCAGGAACGTGGTCGCCACTCCGACGCTAGCGCCACAACACATCATACTCCAGAAGGTTTCATATCTCCGTACGATCCCCGAACATATCGTATCATCATAACATATCACAACACCAGAACATATCATATGCCATATCACATCATAACGCCGTATATAAGCGGTAACCGGCCCTATGGCGAGGTCTCGGGAACCGTAACACATCATACTGCCGAATGTAACATAGTGCGCACGATCACAAAACCGGCCCGGGAATCGGCGAACGATATCATAGTAGTAGGCATGAGCGGATTAGTGCGGAAACCATATGCATATAAATAAATAAATTTCTTTCAAACTCGATAGCCAAATATTTTTACAAACATCTGAAGGCTCAAAAATAAGATTCGGTCAATTGGAATTAGTATGAGAGAGTTACAAACTTTTGAAGTACGGAACCTTCTGAAAATATTTCATAAGTCATACTTAGGAATTCAAGTATCATTCATATTAAGAAGCTTTCAAATAACATTATGGAGCAAATCAAACGGAGCCTTAGAATCATGTGCACATATCCAAAATATATATATATATATATATATATATATATATATCCAAAACTTTAGTCATATCAAATATTTTTCGAACAACATCCGGAAACGTATCGACTAGAACTTCGAACATCACAAGTATGTATCAAACCATATGGGATAGTTTATGGAAATCAAAGACATAGGCCATCCTAGTGGCTCTAGGAGTAGAATTTTCTTTAGAAGCATATATATGTCATTTGTTTATTTCATAACGGTCATGCCAGAAAGAAAGGTAGGCTCTACATACCTCAATCGCTCGCTAACAAATCCCAATCACTCGTTAAATAAATCCCGACTCAAGTCTCGGGCTCTCCAAGATCTACAATGACGTTATCAATTACCAAACATTAGCTACAAGTACTTAGAAATTCAACTTTAACTAGTACTTGTCTACAGAAATTTCGGCAGCATCTCCCCTGTAAATTCAACATCCCCGAGAATACAACTCGGCCAAATTCATCAACAACCATACCAACAATACCAACAACCATACCAATAACATCAAGAATCAATTCAGAACGCATTCTAACATTAGTAGCCTTCTTTTTCTACATAGTCATCAACATTCAATTCAACCACGTACGTTCAAGCCGATATCGACACTTACATATTCACTACTAGTTCAAGATCATTCAAATACAATTCAAAAGCATTTCATACAATTCTACAAAATATTCAACAATCTCACCAAAAACCATACTTCACCCGAAACCTCCAATCTTCGACACGAACATTCACAACACATTTTATCTTCCAATTTCATCAACAACAACAACAATTTGCACCTTAACAACTCCATTCCCATAATTACATAAAACTATAATAAAATCACATAATTTCCTACAACAACTTAACAACCAATTTTTCATGCCAACTTGAACTATTATTCTTCCAATTACATCACAGGGCCACAACAACACAATTAACATAATAAATAAAATTTGTTCATCCTTCTCCATCAACAACACTACACGGCCACACACACACATACCCACAACACACAAATTTCATACTTTTCATTCATTTCCACATACTACAACATATATATAAGTCTTCCATAACATAAAAAGGATAGAATTCTTACCTTTTTTCAATTTTTCCACTTGCCAAAAAAAGTACTTTCTTGCCCCAAAAATTATACCACGTTGAAGAGGGTCTTGAACTTAGTAGGAATACTAGAAAACTATAATTTTTGGACCCAAGATTGATGGCAATTTTTTTTTTCTCTTTTTCTCCAAGGTGGCCGAATGCCCCTTTGTTCTCTCAAGTCTTGCTCTCACTTTGTTTTGTCTTGAAGGTTCTAGATGAATGATGAATACATGGCCCTTTTCTCTTATTTATTTCATGGTTTTAATTTACATGGGCTTGGGCCTTTTTTATTCTCCATGACTGGCCACACCTCTCATTGGGCCTCTATTTTTTTTTTTTTTTATTTTAATAGCCCAATTCACTTATGGTGAATATTTGTAATTCATGAACCCATTTTCCAAATTCCCAGTTTTGCCCTTGGCCTTCCTCCATATTTTCGCATCAACATTTTTCATGAACAACACATATATATAAAATAAGATCAAAATATTGCTTTATCTCTTACTAGTCACACTTATTTCAAATTTCCCGAATATGCAAAAATACGGGATATAACATATAAAGTTCTCCATCGTGGATAAAATGAGAAGTTCAAGATGAAACTATTTTCAACTACTATAAAATATGTCATGCTTTTTTCTTAAAGGCCAAATACATCTAGCCCCTTAAACTTATCAATATTTTCCATCTAGGCACCTTAACTACAAGTGGTCTCTATTGGACACTTAATATATGAGTTCGCAACTTTTTAAACCCAAAAAGTGTCAAAAGGCACCAAAATAAACCCCCCCGCCCCCCAAAAAAAAAGTTACCGAAGTAATCTTTGCGCACTATTTTAGTGCGCAATATAGATCAATAAATTCTGCCCTGCTTCATTTTCCAAGCTGCTCTTCTTCATGTCCTTTATTTTCACTCTTTCAACATACTTACCCCCCCCCCCCCCACCCCCCCTCCCTTTCCCTAAGTCATGTCTCAAAGCTCTGAAACATTAAACTGCGCTATAGAACCCGAAATTTGTGAATGTGGTCATTATTGTAAGCTAAAAACGTCAAGAACTGAAGGTAATCCGGGGCGTCGTTTATGGCATTGTAAAGTGCCCGAAGTAAGTGTTTTTACATTTTTTTAGGGTTTAAATTTTTTTCACATTATCTACATATTATATGTTTAAAAACTAATTTTCTTGTAACGTTTATAGGATATGAGCGGTTGCAAACATTTTCATTGGGAATATAGCATTCCCATGAATAAAACGGTGGCGGCGAAGAATAAAAAGCCTCCTGTTGATAGAGATACCGCAAATTCACGTATTTCAAGAGACACCGTGAAGTTTGACTTGCAATTTAAGCTTATGGAAGCTAAAGAAAAGATTGATCTTTTGGAGGTCTTGCTAAAAGAATTCAAGGAAAAACAAAGTTTTCTTAAGGCTAACCTATCTTAGAGAAACTCAACACAAGAAAAATGCTTTGAAATAAAAACTGAAATTTTGGAAGATTATTTGTGCTATCTTGTTGTTGTTTATTATTTCTATGTATTTTGTTCTTCTATGTATTTTCTATTTATTTTGTTTATTAAGTTTAATATTTCTATGTATTTTCTATTTATTTTGTTATTTTTATGTACTTTGTTCTTACTAGTTGCACGTTTACATTTATTATGTAATCCTCACCCTTTATGTACTAATTTATCTTCTTCTTTTTTTGGTTGAATTTTTATGTATTATTAACTCTAAGAAGATTAGTTAAATTAATAGTAGACTATAACATTCAAAGAAAATTAAAAACATAATAAAAATATTCAAATTGGTGACTTCATCATAAACTAAAAATACAAAGTAACCGCACGAGTCCGAAACTTAAATTACCCAAAATCCAAGAGAGTGAACCAAAATAACCCATAATCATCATCAAAATAGAAGTCCTCAATATCGTCCTCCGAACAATATTTTGGGTTTCTTAAGCCATATCTCTTTTCTGTAGATGTTAATACTCTACTTGTTGATGATGCTTATTCTTCGGCCAACTTTAGCATGTAAAATGTGCAACGTCTTGCTAGCATTCTGTTGTTTTCTTTCCTAGTCCTTTGTACGACAAACTCCCAAGTTTCCGGACCTACTCGAGGCATGGTGATTGAGTACCTTGTTGGGATTTAAGCGTTGAGATTTTTCAAGTCACGAATAAGAGGTTCTGATTCGGCAAGCCGATGTGCTCATTCTCGGCATAACCTGCAATAATATTCTCATGGATCTAAATATTTCACGCTGCAATAATCATCATTACGCTCTATAAAAAGGTGCGGTTTCATATACTCTAGTTGGAAATCATTGTTATTAAGAAAACTTGATTCACTGGAATAGCTGCTATGATTTGAACTATCATCACCACTGCTATTCGAATCCTTTGGAAGGAATAAAGACCAATTTACATTTCTACCACTCGACATTGAAAATGTTGTTGTCTAATAACAAATGAAATTCTACTTCAATAGATGGAAACTCCCAAGTACCCTCGGGGGATGGTCATTATGACCCTACCTACTTTATTTTAAAAAAATATTAATCTTTATTGGACATCTCACAGTCTGAATCCACTTGGATCTGAATCTTAAGTAACCATGTTGACCATATTCTACCATCAGGCAACGTATTTTCATATGATTGTTCTCTTCGCAAAAACGGTTAAGAGCAAAATTCAACTCTTGTGGCGTGTCACGAGGCATTGACATAGCATGTTTTTTTTGGGCGTTTAAGCCGTGATGACCTCAAGTTTTGTTCAAGCGCTGCAGCCTTCCTGACACGTCAATCCCACTCATCTGTCATTATGTTATTGTATTGTTGATTGAATCTGTTGTTCGGGTTATTTGAGTATTTAAAATCATCATCTAGTTCCCATGTCCTGCCTATTGCTTCAAATATGTCTTGTGGGGTAAAACATGTAATAGAACCAATATCAACAAATTGGGTATAGAATGATATGATAACTCGTTTTAATGTGAATGCTAGTGTTGTTTGTTTTAACTTGTGTAGGATCCCCATAAAAAATTGCATTAGAAACGTTAAGCAGGTATATTAAAAAACAATAAGCAAGAAAAAGGGATTTCTTAGGCATAGGCGTGCGTTTGAGATGATTTATGGAAATTGGGAGGGCTCTTTCAAGACGTTGCCAAGCTATACGACAGCTCTACAAAAATTCAATGCAGGAATTGTTGTAGAGTGGAGGCTTTAGGGCGGTACAATTTTCAACTATGTGTTTTGGGCATTCAAACCATCCATTGATGGTTTTGGTCATTGCCGGCCAGTCATATCCATAGATGGCACGCATGTATATGGTGCATACGACATCAAACTACTTATTGCAGTAGGAATGGATGCCAATGAGTAGATATTCCCTCTTACTTTCGCAATTGCCGCTAACGAGAGCAACGACACATGGGGATGTTTTTGGCAACATATTATTAAGGATCGTATGGGCATATGCGTGATATCTGATAGACATCAAGGCATAATGCACTGCATGGCTACTTTAGAGGGGTGGCAGCCTCCCTTTGCTTACCATCGCTATTGTTTAAGGCACATCAAGGCAAATTTTCAAACGAAGTTTGGAAATGACACACTTAACAAATTGATGTGGGTGACCGCGATGAAGCATCAACAAAAAAAAAGGTTTGCAAGGATGGAGACGATCAAGGAAGTGAGTCCAGAAGCATATACTTGGTTGAAGAAAATCGAAGTTGAAGAATGGACATTACACGCTGATAAAGGCAGGAGATGGAGGATGCTCACAACAAACAACTCGGAGTTATTCAATGGTTTGTCAAAATCTGCTTAGGGACTACCCGTTACTGCAATAGTAAGAATGACTTTCATGCAAGTTGTGGAGCGGTTTGTGACAGAAACCAAGTAAGCCAGAGCCATATTAGCAGAGGGTGGGAGATGGATGCCAAAACCTTTCAAATTGATGGAGCATCACAGGCAAAAAAGTCAGCTGCACAAGATGACCGAGTATGGCCTGATTGAACGTGCGTATGAAATCACAACAGGTTATTACCTTGGTAAGAGAGGAAACATACATACCGTTTATGAGGACACGAGAACATGCAGTTGTGGTTAGTGGCAAACATACCACATATCGTGTTCTCATGCCGTCAAGTGTTTCAAGGCAATGGAAAATACAGTAACAAGTTCTGCAGCATCGGAATACAGCGCCAAAAGTTACGCTAAAGCATATGAGGGCCGCTTCTACCCACTTGGTGATCAAGCTTATTGGTCAAACGAGCCATTTTCAATGATTGCTAACAAGGAGTATATCCATAAAATTCGAGTTAACGCACGAACTCGAATTCCTAATCAAATGGATGTTCCGGATAGGACATACTCTCGAAGGTGCTTGACGTGTAAGCAGTTTGGCCATGATAAGCGTTTGTGTAGCCTACGAGGCCGTGGTGGTGCAACTACGTCTCGTAATGCAAGAGCCTCCCATACTTGATGTATTGTTTTAAATATTTTGTTATTGTAAATAATGATGTATTAATTGGTTATTGCAATGAATTATTTTGAACCTCTGGTATTAGATGAATTATTTTGAACCTCTGGAAAAAAAGTAATGCCTTGACTAAAAAGTAAACACTTGAAACAAAACCTTATAAAATAAAAGATTTAAACCTAAACATAACAAGATTCAAATAAACAAAACTTACTTCGGGGCACTTTACAATCCCTAAAACGACGATCCAAATGTTTAGGTAAACTTGATGTGATTAGGTGACGTTATTGTCCGCAAAAAAAGATATCAAGTTCTATATAAAATATTAATATTTCGGAGTTTTAAACATGACTAATCTTGCGTCAAAGTATGAAAAAAATGTGAATTTGAGAGCTTTACAATTGTGTGGAAAAAAAAAACCTAGCTATTGCGAATTAAATTAGTGCGCAAAGGTTACTTCGGTAGTTTTTTTTTTTTTTTTTGGATATTTTGGTGCCTTTTGACATTTTTTGGGTTAAAAATATTGCGGACTCCTTAATATATACTCAAAGTGTGTCTATGAGACACGCATTGCTGACATGGCACAGTGAATATAGTACACTCGTTCAAGGCGCGTGAGGCTCGTTTTTTTCTTAAATTGTTTTCTTGAATATAGACTATCGAAATTTCATAAGTGGTATGATTAATAAAGCAAAATCAACACTAATGGGTGAATCCAAGAAAAATAAAACAATAACATGATTGAGCAGAAGCCATGAGCAAAGTTGATTTCTTGGTACTTTCAACCTTTGACTATATTTATTAATGATAGAAAAAAGAGAAAGTGGGAAAAAGACATGCCGGTGTTAATTAATTGTGGGGACTCAAGGAAAACTTGGCAGCTTGAAGGAGGCAAGAAGAAGACGAAGCAGGAGGGTGTAAAGGATATTTAGAAAAAAATAAACATAAAGAAAGGGAGGTATTCAAATGAATTATTGTTTCCTAGGTTAATTTCTTATGAAATTGATTTGATTATTGGTCTTGAAAGATTGAGGTATTCAAGTTGGTGAAGTGATTTGTGGGAAAGGGAGGGGGGGGGGGGGGGGAGGAGGTGGAGAAGTTCTGAAATAAATATATATAATATACCAGTACATAATAGATATAAAAAGAACAAACGAGAGGGAGAAAAGGTATGGTAGCGCTAATGGTGGTGATTAAGTTGGCAGTGAGAAGACGAAGAGCGGGGTCTCTGAAAACACTACTGTAGAAAATATTTTTCTTTGTTTGCCATATTTCGAATTATGATTCGCTCCTTTTGCTATGTCCTAGTGTTTGAAAGTCACGCACTTTATTTTTTTGAGGAAGTGTCCTTGAAGTGTCTAGTAGACACACTTTGAGTATGTATCAATTATCAAGCGTCCAATAGTACCGCCTGTAGTTAAGGTGCCTAGACGAAAAATATTGCAAGTTTAAGGAGCTCCATACGTATTTGGCCTTTTTTAAAACTTACTAATAATAAAAAATAAAAAATAAAAAAAGTGATATAAACCGGAACGGGGGATAATATTTTATATGGTTCTTCCATTCAAGTGTAGTTCCTATATTTCGCGAACTGTGCTTATCTTCTGAAAATGTCCTGAAATCTGTGACATCAGACATCCCTTGACAGTTTGTCACAACAAAAATTGTTCCTTCGGAATATATACATCAATTTTAAACAAGCGGTATTATTTACAAACAAGCAGCCACCAAACTCTAATAATCAACTTAAAAACTAAAATAATATTTATGGTCAGCTGAAAGAGCAAATTATCTTAAGGTTTATACATCATAAGTTTACTAATTAAGAGGAAATCGGGGTCAAATACATTGAAAAATGAACCAATAATTAATTTATTCTAACTGGATAGAAAGTGCCAGCAGGTGTACATCATCACCTAAATTGTTGCTAACAATTCAAGTAGCAAAGTTTATGCCAGTTTCTTTTTAGATAATATGAAATATTTTCCTAGGTATTTAATTCGATCGTAGTTTCGCTCAACTTGCAAGGTAGCTGAAGAGATAGAAACGTTATATCCATAACTAAATGAAGTGGATCATTCAAAGAAGTTTGAAGCCACCTCACGACTCCTTTTCTTCTATGCAAAAGTACAAAATATATTATCAATTTATCATGATGTTTGGCCCCCAAAATCAAAACTATTTAAACACGCTGAAGAGCGTGTAATGACATAATATAATTAAAATTATACTTTTTTAAGGTAATTTTATTTTTAGATAAGATAGTCACACTCACACACTTCAACGATAACGGAACAACAATATATGGGGCTTGCCTGACTATGACGAGCATCGTTAATAATCTTTTACCAAAACATTAGGAAAATGAAATACTTTTCTTTTTATTTCCGTGTACGCTCTCAATATAATTTTTACTTTCATTAATTAGGGCATGCAACTAGATTTTTATTTATTTTTCCATTTCTTGGCAATACAACATAGTAATAGAAGACTTTTTATTTTTCATATAGACAAGTAGCTAGAACAAATATACTTGTATAAAAATATGTTACATCAAAATATCATCAAACCTTTGACCTAGTGCTATTTGAGGTCATGCACCATGAGCACTTGGATCGAATCCCAGGCTTGCTTCCCATCACTTCTAAGTAGGCGTCTGGATATGCGATTTCATATCTGATTTCATCTCATGAGATGAAATCTCAAATCATCCAAAAAGACATGATTTGGGATTTTAAATCATGATTTCAAAAAATATAAATATAAAAATTGACCCGTAAGTTTATATTTTGTAAAAATAGATCCATAAGTTGGTAGATATATTTACCAACCATTTATATCAAATATTAAAAGATCTATAAGTTGGTAGTATATTTATAACAAATTTACTCTTACCAATCATGTGGGAGGATTATATTAAAGATTAGTTACACTACAACTCATGTTCAAATTTCCATTTTATTAAACTAAAGTTTGATAGATTATTGTTGTATTTTTTAGAAAGGATTTCTAGTAGCGTATTAATTTGTTATGAACTATGACTTGCTCATTTGATAAAATTGTATAAGAATTGGGAAAATTTTGATGGTTTGCACAACTTGTGGAATTTTTATGTCTATAAAAAAAATACAACTTCAGAAATTCAAATTACATGTTCAAACATGATTTCATCTCGTGATTTCATCCCATGATTTCAAATCATGGCCAAACGGCTCCTAAATAAAATATTGAAAAGAAAAAAAAAATCAAATGGATTCTTTGTTGAAATACTGTTGTTTGAAAGTGAAATTTACTTACTAAAAAAAGAGGTAGTGAGGTGTATAATGCAAGTACAATCCATATACGATCTAAATAACAGCTATGGATTGGTGGTCCAAAAAAGTACAGTACTCCAAGAAACTAAATAAATAAGCTTAATAACCTTTGGTGACCCAAAATAAGCATGCTTTTCAATTCATTTCTTGCAAGTACAACAAAATGCTTTCTTCTTCATTAGAGGGTTAAAGATTCTAGGTCAGCCCAACTAGTAACCCATGAAATAAAATAGGTATAACAATTGGAAGTTTCAAATGGATTGTCAGTGTCTTAACCCTAGATCTATCTCTTCTCTCATAAAAATCCAATCTTTCTTGGTTGAAGTTCATTATCTGTTTCCTCGTATTTCTAGTTAGTTGATAATTATATCTTTGGATTTAATTCTTGTTTAGTTAATTAGCATTAGTTTAATTTAGTAAATAGTTAATCATAAGTCCCTGTGGGTACGATATCTGGACTTTAAAATCCTATATTATTTGTACGACCACGTATACTTGCGTGTGCGTTTGGGAGCAACATCTTTGCTTGCCATTTGTACCATTAGCTGTTTATTGCCATGCCCCTTAACCTGATGCAACTGGAATTAGAACATATGCTTATTGAACCACAGTGTTGCCGTTTAAGTTCCTGAATTCTTCTTGTTCTATCTTTGTTGGCTAGTCAGGTGAAAAGAATGTAGACCATGCAATTATTAGGACTAGACTACTTACACAAGAATGGGATTATGCACTTTCTTTCGTTCAATATTGTTAGATATTGGATATTCTAACTTGCCTTACTCCATACATGTCTCCATGGCATACTGAATCCAATGAGATATGTGTTTCAATTCATCTAGGGAGCAAACGTACTAGTTGACACTAAAGGCTGCATCAAACTATCTCTGATTTTGGTGTATGAAAGAAGGTTGTTGGATTGGTATGGGCATTTCTGATTTTGCTGCCTTATTCATTTTGTTTTTGCTTCTTGAGATATTTCTTGACAACTGAATTGTCATACTACATTCTCTGATGAAGCTCTCAAACTAGTTATTCATAAGCCTTGAACCCCAACTCCACCAAGGGCGGACTTTTGCTTTAAAAAAAAAAAAAAAAGAATTTTTATACTGCGCGCTTTAGGCTAGCTATTATGACTGGTACTATGTCAATGAAAGGTACGCTATACTGGATGGCTTCTGAAGTTATTCTGCAGACTGGACATAGCTTGTCAATAGACGTACAGTTACCAACTTATTTATTCTTATCACCTTCAGGCCATGAATGTTCATATATATTAACAGTCCAGTGTAAATGGCCTTGCTAGTCATGGTTTTCGGTTCTTGCTAGAATGGAGGCCTGCTTTCGTGACTCAAACCTGTGACCCATATTTCACAATTAGGTGGTCTACATATCTGTGCTAACCTCCACCCTCTCGTTTCAAGCATTCAAGAATCCGATTAGATTATGACTTAAGACTTTCAGAACTGTGGTTCTTCTATAAGGGGAAATCCCGTTGCCTGTGTAGTCTTTCGCATTGCTGAACTTCTCTTGGCAGTAGACCTGAAGAAGTTACAGGCAACATTGTGCGGAGAATTCTAAAATTCTTGAATGCTTCCACCAGTAATTCTAAACTTCTCTTGTGTTTTATTATTTCCTAAATCTCATGAATTTGAGAGATTATAGGTCTATTTAGATAACTTTCCAACATGTACCTAAGTTGTGCATAATGCAAGTTCTTTACCCAGAACTCAAATCCATTAGAATCTAGCATCAACTTGAAAGATCCTAAGACTCAAAATTATGTGCAATGATGTGTATTACTCATAGCCACTGACTGAGCTTTAATCTGTTTTTCACCATCTAATCTCAGTCTTTACTTTCTTCTGTCTTTTGCATAATCATTTCATGAAGGTGCTGTTGGGTCCATCCCATAATTTGAGGAAGGAAACATCTCCCTCATTTTAAGGAAGAAAACATTTCCCTTATTTTGAGGAAGAAAACATATTCCTTGTTTTAAGGAAGAAAATATCTTCCTTGTATTTGGCAAATTGTCAAGTGCTTGCTTGAGTCACAAATGACATCAATAGGTTCATTTTATCCCTATAAATAGGGAAGCCTTCTATCATTTGTAGCATCACCAAGAGCAAGAGAGAAAAACAGTAAGGAAAACACTTGAGTGAGATATAGGTATTAAGTTTAGGATTGGTTTTTTGTAATAGTTGAGTGTGAGAGTTGCTCCTCCTATTGTAATTCTGTTCCGGTTATGAATAGAAGACTTTTCCAATCCTAACAAGTGGTATCAAGAGCTTGGTTAATCTTCCAGGCCAATCTTTTAAAGTTTCGTAAAATTTTCAGTCAAAATTTTTTTGTCCCAAAATTGTGCTCTGAGTATACCATTAGAAAGATCTCATTCCGAGGATTCCGAATATATATTTTTCGAAATTTTTCGACCACCGGAAGGCCTCCAAAAGTCCAGTCAAAGTTTCTCTGTCCACCATCGCCGCCACCGCTCCGCCACCTTCCGGCCACCAGCTCGCCGGAGAAGACGACCGGAGAAACCCGATATGACCCAGTAACCCGTCCGACCTGACCCGTTTTGTCCAGACCAACCCGTTTGACCAGAACCAGATCTGGTTAAAGTCCAATTGCCACATCATCCTTTTGTTAACTCTTTCAACTAGCCAGTGGTTAAACCGGCCCGGTTCGGTTTAAATTCGTGCAGCCCGGTTCACTCTGTTTTTGTCCGGTTTTCAGATTGGTCAGATCGGTTCCCTAGGTTTTCGACCATTCCGGATTCAACCGTGAGTCCCGTTTTGCCTGATTCTGCTTCCACATTCCAGTACAAGCAGATTAGGTGCACTTTATCATGGAGAAATCATCATCGGATACCATGATTTCGCTAACATCCTCAAATTATAACATGTGGAAACCTCGTATGGAGGACTTGTTAAATTTGAAGGATTTAGCCGAGCCGCTCGAAAATAAAGGTGCCAAACCCGACAAGAAGACAGACGAAGAATGGACAAGAATGAATAGGAAAACGGTCGCACAAATTCGACAGTGGATTGACCATAGTGTATTCCATCATGTCGCGCAGGCAACGAGTGCTTACAAACTTTGGGAAAAGCTTAGGAGCATGTACCAAGCAAAAACGGATCGAAACAAAACATTGTTGATGAGGCGATTGGTAAATCACAAGCTACGTAGCGGTACCTCTGTCACAGAACACACAAGTCAGTTCCAAGATCTCGTGAACCAGCTAAGTGCAGCCGAATGGGTTCTCAAAGATGAGGAGCAAGCAATCTTGCTCCTAAGTTCTCTACCTGATAGCTGGGAGACTCTTGTCATCACTCTCAGTAATTCCGCCCCCAATGGTAAGGTGACCATGCAGATGGTCACATACGCCTTAATAAACGAGGAATCGCGAAGAAAAGAATCTGGGGTAGATCAATCATATGCCCTTGTTTCTGAAAATAGTGGACGCAACGGAGGTAGAGGAAGAGGCCGAGGAAAAGGTAGAGGTCGAGGTCAAAGTAGAGGAAGATCTCAAGTTCGAGGGAGATCACGAGAGCGGGGAAAGCTGTCGATACCAACACTTGGTTCGAGGGCTATTGTAACTATTGTGGCAACTATGGACACAAGAAGGTGGAGTGTCGAAAGCTTAAACGGGAGCAGCCTCAAACTAACCAGAGTTCGAGCAAGGAAGATGGTGAGACCATGGTCACCGTGTCACCAGACATTGCACTTGTTACATGCGGAGAGGAAGCATGCCTACACGTGGGCACAAATGATATTGAGTGGGTGATTGATACTGCTGCATCATTCCATGCCACTCCACACCGGGATTTGTTCAGTACTTATAAATCTGGAGACCACGGTGTTGTGAAGATGGGCAACACCAGTTTCTCGAGCATTGTTGGCATTGGTGATGTGCACATAAAAACCAGCAATGGAAGCTCACTTGTGTTAAAAGAGGTTCGTCATGTTCCGGATCTGAGATTGAATCTGATCTCAGGAGTAGCTCTGGATCAACAGGGGTATGGAAATTTGTTCAAGGATGGTACGTGGAAGCTGTCCAAAGGCTCTATGGTTATTGCTAGAGGACATATTTGTGGTACTCTTTACAAAACCAACGTAAAGTTGTATCGACCGAGTCTCAATGCAGTTGAAGAAGAGACATCGCCAAACTTGTGGCATAGACGATTGGGCCACATGAGTCTGAAGGGATTGACGACTCTTGCAAAGAAAGAAGCCATCTCAATAGATAAAGACGTAACTTTGGATCCCTGTGATCACTGTTTATTCGGGAAACAACATAGAGTTTCTTTCAGTTCCACCAGAAAGAATCGTTCTGAGTTGCTGAGCCTTGTCCACTCTGACGTGTGTGGACCCATTGAAGAAGAATCTCTTGGTGGTAGCAAATACTTCGTGACATTCATCGACGATGCATCACGGAAGGTTTGGACTTATTGTCTCAAATCGAAGGATCAAGTATTTGATCGTTTCAAGACATTCCATGCTATGGTAGAAAGGGAGACTGGAAAGAAGCTGATATGCCTTCGATCCGACAATGGAGGCGAGTACACTTCCCGGGAGTTTTTGGCATATTGTGCTAAACATGGGATCAGACATGAGAAAACGGTGCCACGAACACCACAACATAACAGTGTAGCTGAAAGAATGAACCGCACTATTGTTGAGAAAGTCCGATGCATGCTCAGTATGGCTAAACTGCCAAACCCATTCTGGGGCGAAGCTGTTCTGACAGCTTGTTATCTTATAAACAGGTCACCTTCAGTCCCATTGAACTTTGAAGTTCCAGAAAAGATATAGTCTGGGAAAGATATTTCATATTCTCACTTGAAAGTGTTCGGGTGCAAGGCATTTGTGCATGTATCCAAGGAGTTGAGGCAGAAGCTTGATCTCAGATCAACTCCGTGTATCTTTATCGGCTATGGAGATCAAGAGTTCGGATACAGGTTGTGGGATCCCGAAATGAAGAAAGTGATTTGAAGTAGAGACGTCGTGTTCCATGAAAACCAGTTTCATGAGTGTGCTCCAACAGTCAACAAGCAATGAAGTTATCATGCTCCAGATGATGTCCCTGAATCACCACACATTCCTCTCAACAACGAGGAACTTCATGATAATGTCCATGATGAACAAGAAAACATTGATCCGGCAGATGTTGATGATGATCAAAACGAAGAAATTCTTGAGCAGGGGAAGCCTTCACCCCAAGACGCAGCTGGAAATAATCAAGTTCGACGTTCTGTACGAGGGTTAATCCCTCAAAGGTCATACTCGCCAACAGAATGGATCCTTCTTACCAGCGAGGGGGAGCCAGAGAGCTTTCAAGAAGCTCAATCTCATCGTGAAAAATCCAATTGGCGACAGGTCATGGAGGAAGAAATGAATTCTTTACAAAAGAATCAAACATATGAGTTGGTGAAACTTCCTCCGGGAAAGAAGGCCTTGAAGAACAAATGGGTCTTCAAGCTCAAGAAAGATACTAGCGGAAATATCGTGAAGTACAAGGCAAGGCTCGTAGTCAAAGGTTTCCAACAGAAGGAAGGAATCGACTTTGATGAGATTTTTTCGCCGGTTGTGAAGATGATGTCTATCCGAGTGGTTCTCGGATTGGTGGCAAGTATGGATCTTGAACTTGAGCAGATGGACGTGAAAACAGCTTTTCTGTATAGTGATTTGGAGGAACAAATATACATGGAGCAGCCCGATGGTTTCCGAATCCCAAAGAAAGGGCATCTCGTTTGCAAGTTAAGGAAGAGTCTCTACGGTCTCAAACAAGCCCCAAGGCAATGGTACAAAAAGTTCGACTCATTCATGCTGAAACATCAATACAAAAGAACAACTGTAGATCATTGTGTGTACTTGAAGAAGTTCCCCGATGGAAAATTTATCATCCTTCTGTTCTATGTGGATGATATGCTGATTGTAGGCCAGGATGCAACTATGATCAACAACTTGAAGAAAGATTTGTCTAAGTTCTTTGATATGAAAGACTTAGGCCCTGCACAACATATCTTGGGCATGAAAATCATTCATGATCGAAAGGCAAATAAGTTGTTCTTGTCACAAGAGGAATACGTTGAACGCGTGATCAAAAGGTTCAACATGAAAAATACCAAGCCTGTTGGTACTTCACTAGCAAATCACTTCAAGTTGAGCAAGGAAAGTTGTCCTTCTTCGAAGAAGAAAAGAAGAAGATGAAAGCAGTGCCCTACTCTTCAGCAGTTGGAAGTTTGATGTATGCAATGGTGTGCACAAGGCCAGACATTGCTCATGCTGTCGGTGTTGTGAGCAGATACTTATCAAATCCAGGACGAAAACATTGGGAAACTGTCAAGTGGATACTATGGTACCTGAAGGGTACATCCAGACTATGTTTGTGCTATGGGGGAGCTAAGCCGATTTTGGAAGGTTACACTGATGCTGACATGGCAGGAGATTATGATAGCAGGAAATCAACTTCGAGTTATATATTCACATTTGCAGGGGGAGCTGTGTCATGGCAATCCAAGTTACAAAAGTGTGTAGCACTATCAACCACAGAAGCCGAATACATTGCCGCAGTTGAAGCTGGGAAGGAGCTTATGTGGCTGAAACGTTTCCTTCAAGAACTGGGTTTCCGACAAGAAGAATACACAATTCATTGTGATAGTCAAAGCGCTATGGATCTCAGCAAAAACTCGAGGTACCACTCACGCACAAAACATATTGACGTTTGATATCACTGGCTCAGAGAAGCAGTCGAGCAACATGAACTGAAGCTCTCCAAGATCAACACAAACGACAACCCTGCAGACATGCTGACCAAGGTGGTACCGAGAGACAAGTTCGAATTGTGCCAAGAACTTGTCGGCATACACTCAAACTAAAAGCCAGTGTACTCTCCTTCAGGTGTATGGGACTGGAGGGGGAGATTTGTTGGGTCCATCCCATAATTTGAGGAAGGAAACATCTCCCTCATTTTAAGGAAGAAAACATTTCCCTTGTTTTGAGGAAGAAAACATATTCCTTGTTATAAGGAAGAAAACATCTTCCTTGTATTTGGCAAATTGTCAAGTCCTTGCTTGAGTCACAAATGACATCAATAGGTTCATTTCATTCCTATAAATAGGGAAGCCTTCTATCATTTGTAGCATCACCAAGAGCAAGAGAGAAAAACAGTAAGGAAAACACTTGAGTGAGATATAGGTATTAAGTTTAGGATTGGTTTTTTGTAATAGTTGAGTGTGAGAGTTGCTCCTCCTATTGTAATTCTGTTCCGGTTATGAATAGAAGACTTTTCCAATCCTAACAGGTGCTTGAGGAAGCACTAGTAGTTTGCTTTGGTATCGCATCATTCACCTGAAAAGATTATATGGAAAATTAACTGCACGCTTTCTAATATCTGCGCTAGTCGCTCATAGTGTTGCTGAATTTTAGAGTGCAGAGGGAAGCCAGAGTCTCTAATTAATTGGACTGTTGACCAATGTGAACTTTTATTGTATTTTATCCTCTTATAACCTCTTCATTGTCATCCTTTTGTAACCACCTCAGATTAATGTAGCACATTTTAATAATACTTTTAATATACTTCTAGTATCAGTTGAATGAATCAAGTGTTAATTCGTCCCATTCTTGCTTGTAGAAGGATTGCTGTAATATAAATATGCAATGGAATTCTTCTTCTTCTTCTACTTCTTCTAATGTCAAGTTCTTCTTCTTCTTGTTGTTCTTCTTCTAATGTCAAGTTCTTTTCCCAAGCTGTTTGTGAATCTCCAAAGAGGTAAGTATATTCTCTGGTCACATGAATATCAATCTTGAGATGCAAATCAGGAAACTCAAGAAAGTTGGGAGCACAAACAAAGTGTGTTAAACGACTTGTTGGATTAGACACAATTAGTGTCTTGATTATAGTCTTTTATTCCTATTGCTAAGAAATGCACACTGAGAACCATTCTGATGTTTAAATTGTAAATTGTTGAGTAGTTCTAGTTTATATAACTTCCAAGGTTTAAAATTGTGAGTTTTTTTATCTAAGGAATATGATGTAAGGTTGTTAAAATGTAAAGATGTTCTCATAATTTATACTCTGATTCCAAGTGACTGCAGTTTTGTGTAGAGACTTGGAGTCTTTTGGTTTATGATTAAGCTGTACATGGATTATGATATCTGGCCGGTATTATAACAATCACTAGTTATTTGTACTTGTTATTGGATATATGGTTAGTCATATCTTCATATTTTTATTTTTTTTGTTTTTTGCTAATCATATCTTTATGATACAGGATACGCTATGGCTGTTTGCTGCATTTAAGTCAAAGAAAAGCATGGAGTTGGGAAGAAATGATTTAGATGTCTGTGGTGGAGAAGCAGAATGTCCTTCAAAGTCACCTAATTTTTACTCAAGCGGCTGCCTATGAATGTTTCCCAATCAACAAGCAGTATTCGACATGGCTTAGACAAAATATTCTCCCATCAAATATTGAACTAAGACCCTCCAAATTCCTTGTGTTGCCAGTCCAGCTCTAACATGTTTCATGGGTAAAGGCTAGGTTGGTGAAGTCAAAAGTTTGGTCAGAGATTGTAGTTAGTTGATGCACAAATAGTAGTATCTTTCCCTATCATTAGGCCAGCGTTTGGCCATAGATTCCCAAAAAAAAAAAAAAAAAATTGAAAAATTTAATTTGGGTGAAATTTTTCAAAATTAAGTTTTTCAAGTTTTGAAAATGTGTTTGACCATAGTTTTTCAAAATATTTCACTTTTTATTTTGGGGAACATGAAAAATTACTTATACCCATAAGTTCTAAAAACTATCAAGAATACCCAACCATACATACTTGTTAATCTCAAATTTTAGAAAAATGATATTTTAATAACAACTGCTAATAACACATTTACTAGCTACTACAATTCAAATTACAATACAAAAATTCATTTTTATCTTCGGAACGGATTTCTACAGTTGGCAGAGCAATATTTCCTATTTCTACTATTTTGGGCATAACTTAGATCATTCACTTTATAGAAGAGACTACTTAATTATGAAAATATGATAGATACGGCTTTGATGGAGGAACATGATAGATAGAATTAGATGGTGTCATAAATAGATGGAGTTTTTTGTATAAAATACAAAAGTTTGGGGTAGTTTTTAAAAGTTTTAAAAATACCAAAACATAGATCTAATCCCAAAAACAGGTTTGAGCCAGAATTTAAAATTTAAAGATTTGTTTTCAAAATCTGTCAAAATTTTATGACCAAACAAAGATTTAAAAATAAATCTTCAAAATATGCTCCCTAAATTTATGGTCAGACGGGGTAGAGCCCAAAAACGGGTGTACCATTTGACTTTGTTGTTTCTTTTTTTTTTTTTTAATTTTCAATATGAGATTAGCCTAAAATATCGTATGTATTTTTTTATTTTTTTTTGAAAGTTTGCAAAGCCTAGAAGTCTGTAAGTTTTTCTCCTAGACCAACTCTTATCATCCTTTCCTATCCGTCTATCATGAGTGTTACCTCATTGAGGTTTTGGTACTATCATATCACATCCCAAAACCATAGTACATATTATTTGTTTTGGCGCCAATTAGTCCATTGGGCTACATCAAGTGCAAAAGGATGCGCTTCGTGAACTTGAAATATGTCTTGTATGACATAGTATTATTTTTATCTTTTCTTATCTAGAATTAGTTTAAGGTATCTTATACACTCTTTTAAAAGTCTACCAACCTAAAAGCTTGCTATATTTTATTTTGATCCATTCTTTTCATTAGGAGTATCAATAGTTTTCAACAAATCGAGTTAACCGACCGAATCATATCATACCGAATCAATTTTTAGATTTATTTTAATAAAAGCGATAGTTTTTATATAAATTTATAACCGTACCAATAATTAGGTTGGTTTTTAATTTTATAAAAATAAACTGAAAAAAAACCGAACCGTACCGAATTAGTTTTTATGTGTAAAATATATTCTATATATTAAATTTAAATATAATAAAATATTAAAAGTTTCGCCTTGGGTTCGGGATGATGAAAATGATTTTAAGCCGGCAACATAATTAACACCTAATGTTCCAACTCTAAAACCTATTATGCTACTCCTATTGAAATTAAATTAATTTTAAGATCTTGAGTAGTAACTAGCTTATAAGCTACATGTTATTTCAATGATCTTGGATAGAAGGCTATAAAGTATTAGATATCTTTCCTCTTGAATGATTTTAAATTTATCTTATTGGATACTTAAGCTTAGTAAACTCAGTTCATGAGTCTCATCTTGATTGATTTTTGTCCCCTCGTGCGATCTCAGTAATACTTTTTGTCTTTGCTTAACATTATTTTACACTACTATAGCATAGTGGGATCAATCTTTATTAGTGTCGTCTTTCATATTTTATTAATTCATCACCATTTAAACAGTAAAAATGTCTAGAGAGTTTTTACCAAAAGTCCTATAGAAGTATGCATGACATCGTGGCTTTAACTTTTACTAGCTATAACATGATGTTCTTTCAAAAAATAAAAAAATAAAATAACCGAATCGAATCGAACCGATACCAAAGAGAAACCGAGATGGTGAGACGGTTTAGAAAAAATCTAATTTTGGTTCTACAAAATCAAATAACCGAAAAATTAATATGGTATAAATTTTATAATACAACCGCACGAACAGTACCATTGACACCCTACTTTTCATCCCGCCTTCAAACAGGAGATATAATTAGACACAGGCAGAAATAACTGTTGGACGTCTTTTTCCTGTTTTGCAATGTAAAGATTTTTATTTTGGATGGGAAGACGGATTTGGGATGTCCGGGAGAAATATCAGTTGGATTTTTAGTCTTTGCAGGTTAGGTATGATTGTACCATGTGTATGGCATGAAGGGAAAGAAGGTGGGAAAAGGGGATTGAAGGAAAATATCCATAATAAAGTGACACAATAGACAGGGATGAATAAGACAGAGCAGACATACATCTTCCTTTTTGAAAAATAGATTCATAATTGGTGGGGTCTTTGAAATAAAAATAGTTTGCTTTTCATGACAAAATAGTAAACCATGTCTTTCTGAATTCTGATCCCATCTTGGGTACTTGGCCTTGTGATAAAAAGAGATCTGCATACTTCCACTTAGTAGCCTTACGAAGTTAATTTGGAACGTAGAAAAAATGCTACAAGACCTTCATTTTCTTATAAAAACGATGGAATATATATTCCAGCATTCCACATTTCTTTCTCATTTTGGAAAAGAATGGATACGTAAAATTAGGGGTGTACAAAGTAAAACGATAAATCGCACCAAATCGATAAATCGAGTCAAATCGAGAAAAAAATTAGACTAGTGGTTTGGTTTGACTTGGTTTGGTGTTGGAAAAACAAAACCGACCATAATTGGTTTGGTTTGGTTTTAGCTAAAAAAAATCAAATCAAACCGAACCAAACCAACCCGACGTTACATGTATTCAATTTTTAAAATATTTTATACATAAAAATATTTATTTGTAATGTAATTTATAAATATTTCTTAATTTTTTTCATAGTTTTTCATCTATTATCATATTATTCAAGCTTGAACTTATGATTTTGAATGTGAATAAGTTTTATATTTTATGGATGTTAGTAACTCATATAAAGTTCAAACCAAAACCAACTTAACACTAATACTAACAAAAGAATTTCAATTTACCCATAGAAATGACAATAATGTTGGATATCTATTCTTTAGTTTTGCATAATTGGTTTAGAGAGTGAAAATACAGAACTTAAGTTTTTTTTTTCTTGTCATGTAATTAATACTTATTAGTCGTACTTAGTATGACTTAGTATTTTTAGATTATGGTAATTTTCTTTATGGCTTATTAATTAGCAATATTTATTTTAACCGATTTTATTATCTTTTGTTGAATATTTTAATACAATGTCATCACCCTTCTTACATTTTGTGTTATTTTCTTATGAAACACCTTAATTACATAGTTGTATCTTACTAGGACTAAAGAAATATTTGACGTAAAAGTTATATGTTTTGTATCAAGATTATTCCGAAAAAAAAACCCGAATAACCCGAGAAAACCCGAGGTTGAAAAACCCGAATTTTATTGGTTTGGTTTGGTGTATAAATTTAAAAACCCGACACAATTGGTTTGATTTGGTGTTTAAGAAATCCGAATCAACCCGATCCATGTACTCCCCTACGTAAAATCATTCTAACGAAAAATTATTCAACTTACTATAAGAACAAATTGGAAAAAAAGTTTATTAATTATTTGGAAACAATTTCATGATTTGAATATTTTCTCTTTACCATGATAAAATTTATTGCGGGGCCCAATAATTTCGCAGATAATAAAACAGAAAAGTAGTGTAAGGAAAAAGGGTATATATATTATTTGGCGTCTTTACACAAATAAGCGATTCTATATTATGCATTAATTATATACAGCTATACACACATTATATATATTCACCAACCAGTGGCGGATTCAGGATTTTCACTCAGGGTGTTCGAAAAAATAATTGAACCTAAATATACACTGTAATATATGTTCAGGGTGTTCAAAAGTTAATATATGTACATAAACACATAAAATTTACCTTAAATATGCACTGTAATTTTTTGTCCAGGGTGTTCGGGTGAACACCCTGGTCTCTTGGTACATCCGCCCCTGCCACCAACAATTTTTAATTTAAGGTCGACTATATAAGTTAACTCTTCTTATTGTATGTCACAAACGTTTCATTTTTTAAACCCCCATTTTAGAGGATTTGTAGAGTTTCCACATTTTCTCTCCAGCGTGACTCAAACCTTGGACCTACCAGTCGTGGATGGAGGTGATTTAACAACGTAACTGAGCAACCTTCACTTATCAAATATGGACAAGAAAATAGATGAACGAAACTTTGAGCCCCCCGTCAAATTGTCACCAACCTGCTATTTGTTTTCTTTATCTTTGCTTTGTCACGAAGGATAACATGAGCTCTCTTTTTTCTTGGCGAATAATTTGTACTGCCTTTATCGAAAATGCATAGACTAATGAGTCCTTGGTGGGTTGTGGACAAGTCTTAGCAGGTATGCTAAACACGGAACACATGAGCTTTGAAAAAGAAAAAAAAACCTCCACCAAGAAAAGGAGCGGAAAGAAAATACTATACAATAATATACTTTGACGTCCAAAATGGTGAATCATACCAAAAAGCAAGGTATGTAAAAAGGACTTTCTAGAGAATTAAAAGGCCACATTTCATAAAGTTAACTTTTTAAAGTTGAGAACAGTAAATTTTAAAACGTGAGATCCGTGAGGAGCTAGTACTTGCGTTGCTATTGATCCATATCCCACGTAAAACGTTTTCAGATATTGCAACTGCAAGAAAGTTTACTTAAATGAGTTTAACTTGATCCAAATATCTCTTAATTTTCTTGACCTTACTTTAAACAATGACTAGAAAAAACTCAAGAATTCCGCACACAGTGATAATTGATTATACTGATAATTGATTATACTTCATTAAGCTCCAAAGATTTTCCGGAACTAATATTTGTAGGAAAAAGGAAATATAAAAAATCAAAGTGCGCTGTGATTAGAATTTGCCACCAGGTAAGTCTCTCTATGTTGTAACGATTTAATCGTAGTTTGTTATTTTGCTAAAATCTGTTCACATTTTCGTTGGAAGAAAATATGAAATGGAAGTATGATTTGAGTTTGCCAAAGACCACTTCACTGGCTATTTAATCGGAAAATGGTATTATGAAAATTAAGGCCGACAATCACACAAATAATGGCTAGGTCAAAGGAGAGAACCACGAGGTGACAAGAATCTCAATCGTATTAATTACTCCCTCCGTCTCAAGATATTTATCGTTTTTTTTTTTTTGGGTTACACGACCATTAAGAAAAAATAATTAGGAGGGGTATTTGACTAACTTTACTTTTATTTATGTCTAAGTTATAATCTATCTCCATTAAATATTTACTCTATTTATGTGTCATCTCCATTAATGATAAAGTTCTACCACGGGTAAAATGGAAAAAAAAAATTGTGCATTAAACTCCTAAAACGATAAATAATTTGAAACAACTATTTTAATAACTGTGATAAATAATTTGAGACGGCGGGAATACTTTAATATAGATATCACTCGTGATAAATAAAGGGCGGCAATCACTTGTCTTTCTTAAAAAAAAAAAACAATTAATACCCCAATTTTCGTCCTATTGCTTTCAAACTTTGAACCCATTATGACATCACAACAAAAGCTGTGTTTTTTACATTCTACTTTTGTTCCTTTTTACAATCCTCTAATGTTGGATACTATAACATCTCTTAATTTGTCAACATCATAGGAAAACACTGATTTTATATTCCTTTTTTTCATTAATAGTATTCAACATAAACAATAAACTTTCAAAGTGCATATATGTAATTAAACTCTTGAGTAATATACAGTGTCGTAAAATTCCTAAACTATTTGACGTCAAAATTTAGAATGTCAAGGATTATTGTGCCTGAAATTCTTTTAAGGGGTCTTTCTCTAAATTCTTTTAAGGGCACTACAAGAAAGGATAGATATCGCAACAAAAAGTTTTATATTTGACAATAACTTAGTTATACTGTTGACAAATGATTTTTTTGTTGCCAAAGAATTTAATTTTGTTGCCATAGTATTGATTATTGTTGTAAAAAATACTTTTAGCAACAAAAAAAAATTGTTGCACTTTGTTGCAATAACAGTCGTTGGGAAAAGTTCATGCAACAAATTTTTTTGTTTGTTTGTTGCTAAAAGTACTTTTTACAAAATAATCAATTTATGAAAACAAAAAAAAAAATTGTTGTCACATATATTTTTTCTTGTAGTGGGGCTCTTTACCCAAATATCCGCTTAGATTAATTTATTGTTTATTTTTTCTAGTTGTCATACATAGTTTACATATTAATACATACAGTTATACACATATTATACATTCGACGGGTATTTTTAATTTAAACGATTGAGTGAACGACTTTTTAGGTTTATTATTATTCTTTCTTTCAAACTGTTTTAAAGTGATGTATGATTGTTGAAATAATAGTCATAATTGTTGTGATATAAGGGTAACATATATAAGGCTAAGTTAAATTCTCTTAGATGCGGTTGTAAATTTCTTAAATGGAGTACACGTTATCTTACTGGCCTAGGGAAAAATATTTTCTTTCTATAAAAGACATAGTCATGTAAATATAGTCAAAAGTCGCCCAAATCTTTGCAATTTGACACTATCTGTCACATTTCTCAACTAATGAAAATGTTCACACTTCACACATCAAACTTTCGTTTCTTGACATTTTCATGCGACACGGTACTCTTTATACTCTTAGATTTTGAGATTTCCTAATATTTTGCCATGTTGCGTGGGCACTTGCTACTTTAAACTTTGATGGCGGCTAATGCTTCCAATTTTAGCATCATTTACGTTGATGTGCTCCTACATTGAAGGGAGAAAATGCTTAGAAGAACTCTCCACCAACAATGACGTATAACAAATCAAGTACGGATATAATAATAATTTGCTTTTTCGTTGCTTGGGTCGAGTCACAATCCCAAGCAGGAGGACAAAGACCGTAGTTTTTTTTCAAACGCAAAGTACAGCGACGAAACCAAAAAATCAAGCTTAACCTAATGAGCCTGACGTTAACCGAGTGAAAACTAACTATAACCCGCACATCAGGGGCTCAAGGGAGCATTTACCCTACGATGTGGGATTCTCCAGCGCGAATATGAATTTATTTGGGTTTCAATGCGAGTAATATATAGAACACTGAGTGAGAAACAAAAAGGAATCTACGGATCACCGTATTGTCATTTGACTATATTGTTAGCAGCCCACCACCCACAGCCACATCTGTCTCATCCTCAGCTGCTACCGCCAGCCCCACTGTCTAGCCCCCGTCCGCCACAGTCCACTGTCCTCTCCCAGTCAAAAAACCGATCACTAGGAGTCAACATGGTATTGGCAAGCCTAACCCAAAATATAGCTTCATCACTCATGCGTCCAAATCTCCCCTTCCTCGTAACCTCGTGTCTGCCTTACGTGACCCGAATTGGAAAATGACTATAGAAGATGAATATAACGCTCTTATTAAAAATAAGACGTGAGAGTTAGTGCCTCGCCCACCTAATGTGCATGTTATGCGGTCTATGTGGATTTTTAGACATAAAGAACACTCTGACGGTTCCTTTGAGAGGCATAAAGCCCGACTTGTAGGTGATGGCAAAACTCAACAAGTTGGCGTGGATTGTGGTGATACTTTTAGCCCAGTGGTGAAACTGGCGACCATCCGCACTGTTCTCAGTATAGCTCTCTCTAATGCTTGGCCTATTCACCAACTTGATATGAAAAATGCATTCTTACATGGTGAACTCGAGGAAACTGTCTACATGCATCAACCCGTGGGTTTCCGAGACCCTACACATCCTGACTATGTCTGCTTACTAAAGAAGTCTTTATATGGCCTCAAGCAAGCTCCCCAAGCCTGGTACAAACGATTTGCTGACTATGTTTCTAGTATTGGTTTCACCCACAGCAAGTCAGATCATTCTCTGTTCATCTACCGAAAAGGTATTGATATGACGTATCTTCTTTTGTATGTGGATGATATCATCTTAACTACCTCCTCTGATGATCTTCGCAAGTCTATCATGACACTTCTCAACTCTGAATTTGCTATGAAGGATTTGGGACCACTCAGTTATTTCTTGGGAATAGCAGTTACTCGTCATGCAAGTAGTTTATTTTTATCTCAAAAGAAGTACGCCGAAGAGATCATAGAACGATCTAGCATGTCGTCTTGTAGGCCAAGTGCCACGCCAGTTGACACCAAACCGAAGTTAAGTGCCACCTCTACCTCACCATTTAAGGATCCTTCACTTTATCGCGGTCTGGCAGGTGCATTGCAATATCTCACGTTCACGAGACCAGACATTTCGTATGCTGTGCAACAGATTTGTCTATTCATGCATAACCCGATGGAGGTCCACATGAATGCTCTCAAACGTATTGTAAGCTATATTAAGGGCACCCTTGATCATGGCTTGCAACTTTATCCATCTAAACCCACCACTCTCATTTCGTATACGAATGCAGATTGGGGTGGTTGTCCGGATATCAGGCGTTCGACTTCTGGTTATTGTGTCTTTCTTGGTGATAATCTCATTTCTTGGTCCGCCAAGCGGCAGGCCACTATGTCCCGATCTAGTGCGGAGGCCGAATATCGAGGGGTAGCCAATGTTGTTGCTGAGTCTTGTTGGCTACGCAATGTGCTTCTAGAACTTCATTGTCAAATACGAAAGGCTACATTGGTGTACAGTGATAATGTTAGTGCCATATATCTATCTGGCAATCCTATTCAACATCAACGCACTAAGCATATCGAGATGGATATTCACTTCGTTCGTGAACAAGTTGCTCGTGGTCATGTACGTGTCCTACATGTCCCATCGCGCTATCAGATCGCGGACATATTTACTAAAGGTCTTCCCTTGGTTCTATTTGAAGATTTTCGCGACAACCTAAGCGTCCGCAAACCTCCCGCTTCGACTGCGGGGGTGTGTTAGAATATTATGTAAATATTTAGTTACCATCTTTATTGATGTAAATATATTAGAAGAATATTCTAGGCCACCATGTAAATATATTAGAAGAACCATTATGGTTAGGTGTATATTTAGTTACCTTCATTATAACCTAGAATCTTTGTATATATACACATGCATGTTGACAAAGATTAATGCAAGCAGATTATTACCTTGTTACGTATATAATAAAACATAGGCAACTCACAGCAACTCACAAGAAGGCCCTGAACGCATCACATACAAAGAAAAAAAAAAAGAATCTTCACAAATGGCATGATCTGTATATAATGCCAAAAGCATGAACATTTACCCATAATAATGATTAATGAGTCATTGAGCTTTTAAAAATTCATTATACAAAAGTAGAAGTGAGACGAAAATCAACAATTAAATAAGACACAGGAATGACAAGAAGTCAATTAACAATGACGAGATAGGTTACTCGGATATTGTCTACGCGAAAACAAAGATGATAACTAAAAGAGAGATAAATGATTGAAAGTTTTATTTTCTCGAAATAGCCCCTTAACTCTACTGCTTAACTTTGACGCTTTAGAGCCTGTTTGGATGGACTTATGCCTATAAGCTGCAATAAGTTAAAAAAAATAAGTTGGGGTAGTCTAATTTATGTTTTTTAGTTTATAAGTTGTTTTCAGCTTATAAGCTGCTTTAGATAAGTTAAGTCAAATGGGCCAAATTATTTTTTTGAGCTTATTTTAAGCACAAAATGACTTTAAGCTGGCCAACCAAACACTTAAAAAAGCTGAAAACAGGTTATAAGCAACTTATAAGCCAATTCAAACGGGCTCTTACTTGGTTTAAATAAACCCGGCTTTCCTTTCCCAAAGCATTTGGAGGTTGTGTAATTTACTTGCATTTTTTCTCACTAGATATTAACACATTGCTGTCCAGATATCATTACTCTATACTAGCAGGACTATGTCAGTACTCCTATATGATTTTACTGGGCAAAACAAGATCCATGGAGTTATAAGTGGATTCAAATTATATACATACATAATCCCAATTGAAGATATTATGTGCAATTATGATAGCTAGTTTCGTAGATCCACCCATGGAAAGTTGAAAATACCCATTTCTATCCTCATCTTTTTTCCTTTTAATTTAAGGTAACAAACAGTGGTACTGAAAAATAATTCTGATTCCAAATTTTCAATCGCCGAAAATAAACAAATGAAGCTCGCCTTGTGCACCTAATGTCCAAAATCTCCAAGGCCCTTGTAAATTATTGCAAGTTAACATGATCCTTATTGTCCCATATTTTCACCCTTTGCAATATCTGCTTAACGATCTTTCGAATGTACTAGGAATTTCTTTATCTCCAAATAAAGGGTGCAATATAACTTTATGGGAACTTGTGAGAACTTTGGGAAGCCATGTTAAAAACTAACGCTAATAACTAACATCCACAAGCTCATAGAACTAGGGGCGGGCGGAGCTAGACAGAAGCAAGGTGATTTACTTCGGCGAAAAATTACACTGTATATATATAAGGTTAAATTTATTTTTTATGTATAGATAGTAGATATTGAATTCCTTTTACTTCTTCGTTTGCTTACTTCTTTATATTTAAACCTCGCTAGTGATTCTTGGCTCCGCCAGTGAGGACAAGGACAAGTCTATATATATATATATATAAAGAGTGACAGAAAGGGTTTAAAAGCAAAAAGAAAAGATCGAATTTTTGAAATGAAAATTGAAGTGTTCCAAAGACAAAACTTTAGGGAGTAGCCACGCACAAAGGGTTCCTCCAATCACAAAATGTCTTATTGCCTTGCCTGCCTTCCTTGCACCTACGTACCCTTTGACAATTCACTTTTCCAGTTTCGGCCTCAACATCATAACTATTTCCATCCATGTCCTGTTTCATGTACATGCCATTTTTTTCTTCTTCTTCTTTATCTTCTCGTTCTTCTTCTTCTTCCTCATCGTTATTTTCACTTTCAAACACGTCGTTTTCAACTTTTAATTGTTCCTTCTCTTCATCGGTCGTTTCCATTCCAAAATTTGAAGCAGAGCTTCCATCATTAAAGAAACAGAGCCTAAGGCGGCCATTGCTTCTTTCAGCTTGAAAATAAGTGTGCATTTTCGGGGCCTCAACAGCCTCGATGACCAACCTACCACCTTCTCTATGTGGCCGAACATGTAGAGATTTCGACCCTCTTAAGGTTGTCAAGGGAGGTGGAAGTTTTCGGCAGCTTTCAGTATTATAAGTGATCTGCTTATTATAATTAGATGATGGTGATTCGACTCGAGTATCTGTTTTTGGTATTAACGTTGGCGATTTCTCTGTTTTTGACTCGTGGGAGGAAAATGAGAAAATGCTGCTTTCAATAGTTTGATCAGTTCCCGTTTCACTTCCCAAATTTTCAGTACATAATGCAAGGCTTTTTTCGCTAAGTCTTGATGATGAGGAGTGTCGTTTGGATAAAGGGTGAACATAAGTGTTTTCCTTTTCCTTTGAGTTGGTGGAGAGACTTTGAAGGGAACTCCAGCATTTTTCATTAGTAATATTTTCCAAATTGCTTTGTAGATGAGGCAGAGTGGTTTCTACAATAGGAGTTGGGGTTGGTACTTTGAGGTTAAGGGTAGTTGTTTCAATGATATGGGACTCACAACATGACTGCAAATCTTGAAACACTATGGTTGACATTGTCAAAATAATTCTAGATGAGGAAGAATCTTGAATATGAATTTGAATTTTACTAGGGAGTACAATTTTGTTGTTCTTTGCTGTTGTGAAGCACAAGTAAGAACGAAAGAAGATTGAAAACTGAACGAGGGATAAGTGAGGGGTTCGGTCTGAATTTGTAGTGCTCAAAAGTGCGCGTGGCTGGTGCAGTGGGTGGGTTGGGTGTTTGCGAGGGGGGGGGGGGGGGGGGGCGTTTGGCACCACTTGAATTGTACAACTGTTGATCCCATACCCATGAAAAAGAAAAATTATTTTTCAAATGAATGAAAATATTCGGGACTATTTCATTCCATTCATAGTATATGGTATTAAAATAAAAAAAATAAAAAAAGAACGTGAGTACTTTTCTGCAGACAATATTTTTATTTTATTTTATAAATGTGCTTGATGAGAATCTCCAAGTGAGTCATATATATTTGTATTACTAATAAGGGTGCATGAATGCCAACATTTTCTCCTAAAACTAAACCATTTTTTATTTGTCTTTTTTCCTATTTTGCCAAATAATTACTAGAGAAGGCTAACAAATTAATTAAATAACCAGAAAATGAAAAAAGATTCTTCCACATATTTTTGAACAGGAAAACAGCTCTTCAACAACTTTTGGTTTAAGTTATAGGAGTAGATTAAATAAGAAAAGGACCATTCCTTCATGCATGATTGAGACTTTCTCAGAGTCAAAATCGGTGTTTCATGTCTATGTGTATCACCAAACATCACATGCCACGTTGTTTGAAATTTCTTAGAAGCAACACCAAAGAGTGGAGTGATTGGGAGGAGCTGAGGATGAATGAGATTTTTTTCATTTTTAATTCTAAGTCTTAGGCGAACTTTAAGAGTGAGGAATCCTAAATAGGGATGCAATTAATGAATTCTTTATACGATAAAAAGAATCAGAAAAACCCTTTTAGTAAATATTTCTCTCTCATCTCTCTCATAAAATAATTTCTGTCAACGGCTATTAACGGTCTTTTCTTGGAAAGTGAGCTCACGCTCCACCTCAATGGAGCAGCCGGAAGGCTCACTTCCGGCGAGTCCTGCAGGGGGAAATATTCCCCTTGGGGAACCGAACCTAAACACAGATGGAATTCCGGCTAAAATCTCCTATGCTGAAAGAGCACAAATAAAGGCTACTCAATCCAATCACAACGGAAAACCAGTTGTACTCTTTCAGACAAATGATTATTATGGTCAAATGGCGGAGAATTGCAGTTATACACTAGTAGGAAAATTCCTCAAAGCTAGACCCCAAATCGACAAAATTCGATCTCAATTCAAAGAGAAGATTAAGCTTAAAGGAACTGCGACAATAGGGGTTTTTGATAACTTCAATGTTTTCATCCAACTGGTAAATCAAGAAGATTTCAAGACGGTCTGGTTCAGAAGAGTAATTGAAATCGATGGAATGCAGATGTGGTTGCAGAAATGGTCACCGGACTTCAAACCGGAGGTGGATCTTCCAATTGCTCCAGCTTGGGTACTGGTACCAGGTTTATCATTTCATCTCCACAACTGGAATTATCTAAGTCAAATTGTTCAATCTATAGGTACTCCTTTATCTCTAGATGCTGCCATCATTGCTCGTACTAGACCTAGTATGGCTAAAATAAGGGTGGAAATTGATCTATTGAAAGCTTTGCCAGATAGTATCTATATTGGTTTACAACATGATAAGGCACCTCAAACTGGGTTTACTAAAAAAATTGAATATGAAGGTATCCCAAAATACTGTAGACACTGCAAAAAATTGGGACATTACATGATGGAATGTAGAATATTGCTAAGGGATAACAACAAAAAAGATGCCTCTACTTTGAACCAGAATGGTATAGCTGAAAAGAATGGAGAAGAGCAAAAAGAAGAAGAACTTGAAGATTTTAAAGGAAACGAGGATATGGAAAAAAAGAATGGCAACATGAGCAAAGAAGAGGAACAAATAGAAGAGTTTATTGAGGTTAGCAGGAACAAAAAGAAGAATAATAAGCCCTAAGTTCAGAAAGACAAACAAAAAGAGGTGATGGAGGAGAATAACAATGAGACCAACAACAAGGAAAGCAGTTTACAAAAAGAAGAAGCTTGGGAAAAGGAGCAGGAGGAAATAAACGATCAGGAGAAAAAGATCTACAAAACCAGGAAAAACAAAAAGAAGAATATGCACCAAAAGAAAAACATTGTATTATTCAAAGTTGTTGCTCCAACCAACAATGTTAAGAGATACAAAAGAACCATACAAACTGTCTCAAATATAGAGGAAGATCCTGTGAGGGACAAAGAAAATGGGGAAAAAGAAGTAGAAGAAGTGCAGTCCAACAACAAGACTCAAGAGGAAATCATCCAAGAAGAAGGAGAAAAAGAATCTCAAGAACAAGATAACAAAAATAGCAGTGAAGTACAGGATTCTCAAAATCAGAGAAAGAGTATTACAGAAGGGGAAAACAAGCAAAAGGCTATTAGTCTTTATGTAGACCTAAACTGTGATAGTACTTGCTGCAGTAGACATAATGAGGAGAAGAATGAAGAGGAGAAGGAAAAAGATCAAATTATAGATACTGAAAATCCTAAAATTCAGGATAACAAAGAAAAAGGAAGGGATATACAGGATCAGAATGACAGCAACAAGACTGTCAAAGAAAGGGATAAAGAGCATATAGGGAAAGAACAAAAAGGAACCACTACAAAAAAGGGAGAACCACAGAAAGGGAAAAAGGATGATAAACAGACTCAAAAAACAAACCTCCACAAAAAGATCAAAGGGTCAGACAAAAGCCCCAAACCCCCATTCCAATGATTAGTACAATATTTTGGAACATTAGGGGTGTGAGGTCCAAGAAGGCTATTCACAGACTCAAAAAACTCATCAACATTAACAAAGTGGTTTTTGTAGCTGTACTTGAACCATTTGTTGATAAAAACAAAATCAATGGTTACAAAAGACTTTTGGGTTTTCATCACTACTTCTCTAATAGCAATGGGAAAATTTGGTGTTCTTGGAACTACTTAGATCATTCAGAAATTGTGGAAGATCATGAGTAACATCTTACTATTAAGCTTAAGGAAAATCAAAATGACTCTAGCACCTTTGTAACTACTATATATGCCAAATGTTCTACTAGTGAGAGAAGGAATCTATGGGACTGCATAGACAACCTTAGCAATAACATTGATGGTCCTTGGTGTATAGGTGGGGACTTCAATGTCATAATGGATGCTGCTGAGAATATTGGAGGCAAACCTCATAGAGCTTATAAAAGTCTTGACTTTATTAGCACTATGGAGACTGCAGGCATGACTGACTTGGGTTTTTCAAGGCCAAATTTCACATGGTGCAACAATAGAAGTCTGAGAAAAAGAATATGGAAAAGGCTAGACAGAATTTTAGTCAATGATGAATGGGTACAACTGTGAAAGTGTGGGAAAGGGTGGTGGAGATGAGGGTGAGGAAAGGCATGTCTATTTCAGAGAATCAGTTCGGATTCATGCCGGGACGCTCAACTATAGAAGCCATCCATCTTGTGAGGAGACTGGTGGAGCAGTATAGGGAGAGGAAGAGGGACTTACACATGGTATTCATCGACCTAGAAAAGGCTTACGACAAAGTTCTAAGAGAGATCCTATGGAGATGCTTGGAGGCTAAAGGTGTACCTGTGGCGTACATTAGGGTGATCAAGGACATGTATGAGGGATCCAAAACCAGGGTAAGGACAGTAGGAGGAGACTCAGAGCACTTTCCAGTTGTGATGGGGTTGCATCAAGGATCAGCTCTTAGTCCGTTTTTATTTGCCTTGGTGATGGATGGATTGACGCGGCAAATTCAAGGTGAGGTGCCATGGTGTATGCTTTTCGCGGATGACATAGTCCTGATCGACGAGACTCGTAGCGGAGTTAACGCTAAGCTGGAGGATTGGAGACAAACTCTGGAGTCTAAAGGGTTTAAGCTGAGTAGGACCTAGACAGAGTACTTAGAGTGTAAGTTTAGTGAAGCACCTCAGGAGGCTGGCTTGGAAGTGAGGCTTGGTACCCAAGCCATCCAGAAGAAAAGTAGTTTCAAGTATCTTGGGTCTATTATGCAAGGCAGCGGGGAGATTGATGATGATGTCACACATCGTATTAGGGCAGGGTGGATGAAATGGAGGCTTGCTTCCGGAGTGCTATGTGACAAGAAGGTGCCACCACAACTTAAGGGCAAGTTCTACAAAGTGGTGGTTAGACCGACTATGTTGTATGGGGCGGAGTGTTGGCCAGTTAAGATTTCTCACGTTCAAAAGATGAAAGTTGCTGAGATGAGAATGTTGAGATGGATGTGTGGCCACACCAGGAGTGACAGGATTATGAATGAGGATATTCGGGACAAGGTAGGAGTGGCCTCGGTGGAAGACAAGATGCGAGAAGCGAGATTTAGATGGTTTGGGCATGTGAAGAGGAGAGACACAGATTCCCCAGTGCGGAGGTGTGAGAGGTTGGCCATGGATGGTTTCAGACGAGGTAGGGGTAGGCCAAAGAAGTATTGGGGAGAGGTAATTAGACACGACATGGCACAGTTACAGCTTACCGAGGACATGACCTTAGATAGGAGGGTTTGGAGGACCCACATTAGGGTAGAAGGATAGTAGATAGTCTCATTATCTTGTCTTATTAGTAGTCGCATTATCGTAGTATAATTTCTTGTGCTCTGATTTATGCTATTATCTGCTATTTCCTGTACTTTGATTATTCTATGTTATCTGTGTCGCTTGCGTTACTCCATTTCCATATCGCTTTGAATCTCTTAGCCTTATTTGACCTCTTTTTATGTTTTTTATTGAGCCGAGGGTCTTTCGGAAACAGCCGTCCTACCTTGGTAGGAGTAAGGTCTGGGTACACTCTACCCTCCCCAGACCCCACGTTGTGAGATTTCACTGGGTTGTTGTTGTTGTTGTTGTTGATGATGAATGGGTACAACTGTATAATCACAACTGTGTAAAACACCTTGCTAAAACTGGCTCGGACCATAGACCACTTTTGTTAAAGTGTTACAATGATCACATTCAACATATAGCTTACTTTAGATTTCTGAATCTCTGGGTCAAACAGCCTGATTTTTTACAAATAGTTGAGCAAACTTGGAGTACACGAGTGGAAGGAAATCCTATGTGAAAGCTGCAGACCAAACTAAAACTGTTGAGTAGAAGACTAAGTCAATGGTCTAGAGATTCTATAGGGGACATCCATGAACAAGTTAACTCCTGGGAGGCCAAAATGCTTATTTTAGAGGATTTAGACCTCAACAATAATAGTCCTCAAGACAGGGAAGAACTCAACAAAGGCTATGCTGAGTACATTAAATGGATGGGATTACAAGACTCTTTAATGAAACAGAAGGCTAGAACCAACTGGTTTAAGGAAGGGGATTGTAACACCAACTATTTCCATAAAATTCTCAGAGAGAGAAGAAGAAGACTTCACCTCTATAGAATTAAGAATCACAAAGGTAACTGGATACAAGGTGAAGACAAGATTGCTAAGGCTGCTACCAGGAATTTCAAGAATTTTTTCAACCTTAACCAAGTTACAAGGAGTAGAGAATCTCTCTTAAACTGCATCCCTAATATCATTGATGCTAAGGAAAATCAGATGCTTATTCAAATTCCTGAGGAAGCAGAAATTAAAGCAGCAATCTTTAGCATGAGTACAGAAAGCAGTACATGTCCAGATGGATACAATGGTATGTTCTTCCAATCTTGCTGGGATGTTATTAAAATTGATTTGATTAATTTTATTACTGATTTCTTCAAAGATAAGAACCTTACCAAATTCTATACTCATACCTGCCTAGCTTTAATTCCTAAAGTGGATTCTACATTAAACTTTAGTGATTACAGACTTATCAGTCTTAGTAATTTTACCAACAAAATTATTTCCAAAATAGTCTCCAAAAGATTAAACCCCTTGCTTAGTAACCTGATTTCTAATAATCAGAGTGGTTTTGTATCTGGCAGACTTATTACTGAAAATGTTATGTTGGCTCAAGAAATTATTCATGACATTTCAAAGCCTAATAAGGTTGGTAATCTTGTTTTAAAACTTGATATGACCAAAGCTTATGACAGGCTATCATGGTCCTTTTTAACTGATGTTTTTTTTAAAAAAAATTGGCTTTTGTTCTGAATGGATAAATATAGTTATCAGACTTATCTCTAATGTATGGTATATTGTAATTATTAATGGAAGAAGACATGAATTTTTTCATTCTTCTCAAGGTTTAAAGCAAGGGGATCCCTTGTCCCCTTCTCTGTTTATCATTACTGCCGAGGTTTTATCAAGATCTCTTAATAAACTGAATGATCATGAGAGTTTCATCCCTTTTTCAATGAATAAAAAATGTCCTCATATTAATCACCTGGCTTATGCAGATGACATTGTCATTTTCTGTAGTGGCAATTCTAAATCTGTTAAGTTAATTATGAAGCAAATCATCAACTATGAGAAAGCCTCGGGCTAATTGGTTAACAAAGAAAAAAGTTTTTTCTTGACTAGTATTAAAACTAGTCCTTATAGAATTAACAGATTAAGAAATTGCACTGGTTTCATGGACAAACCTTTTCCTTTCAACTATCTAAGTTGTCCTATTTATGCTGGAAGAAAAAGAATTGCCTACTTTGATTCTATGGTTACTAAAGTTTTTAAAAGAATGAATGGTTGGCAAGGGAAAATGCTGAGTTTTGGGGGCAAAGTGGTGCTCATCAAAAGTGTATTACAATCCTTGCCCACATACACTCTTTCTGCTCTGAATCCCTCTAAAGACACCATGAATTTGATTGAGAAGCACATTGCTAGATTTTTCTGGGGTTCATCACTAGAAAAAAGAAAGCATCACTGGAGTGCTTGGTATAACTTGTGTTTCCCTAAAGAGGAAGGAGGTATTGAGATAAGATCATTAAGTGATATCTCTAAAATTCTTTCTATAAAGAGATGGTGGAGACTAAGAACTCAAAAGTCTCTTTGGGCTGATTTCATGATCTCTAAATACTGTTCTAGATCCAAATTACAAAAAAAAAAAAAAAAAAAAAAAAAAGGATCCCTGGTAACTCTCAGAGTTGGAGAAATCTTGTTTGGGCCAGGTCTCAGGCTGAGCATAACATCAAGTGGAGAGTTAATGGAGGAAACTCCAATTTTTGGCTGGATGGTTGGACTGATTTGGGTCCCCTTATTGAAGGACCTCATTTACTGTTGAATGGGAATATTAACAAGATTACTATTAGAAACTTTATCACCAATGGGGCATGGGACATTAACTTGCTTAATAATGTGCTGCCTGAGGATATCATTCAGCATATCATTAACATTGATATTGGACCTCTGGACCTTAATGATGATCCCATCTGGGACATCACAGAGGATGGTAAGTTCTCTAATAAATCTGCTTGGAATACTAGCAGAGAAACCAGAATTAGTGACAGCTTTATGAGTAAATTATGGCAAAAATCTCTTCCTTTTAAATTCTCCTTTTTAAGTTGGAGACTATGCTATGGTAGACTCCCTTTCAATGAAGCTATGACTAGATTTGGCATTCAAAGTAGTGCCCTTTGTCTCTGCTGTAACACTCCAGTGATTGACTCAATGCAACACACCTTCTCTAGTGGTGAAGTTGTTAGTCACATATGGAAATATATAGGAGTCCCTCTTGGTATAACACACCAGTCAGGTCCCATTAAAAGGACCATAAAAAATTGGTGGGAGATGAAAACCAACAATAGAGTGCATAAACTAATATTGCAGGTCACTCCAATAATCATTTGTTGGCAATTATGGAAGGAGCGGACTTCTTGTAAGTATGGAGGGCAAAGAAAGATGTACACAAACAGAATGGAATACAACACAATTTGGAACATACATGCTATCATACATACAGAATTCCCAAGCCGTAAGGTATCAGGAAATTGGATTGACATATGGTGGAAAGATTGAAACCAAAAGTTATAATCAAGCAAGTAAATTGGAGCAAACCACAGGAGGGAACATTCAAGTTGAATTCGGATGGAAGCTACATCAAGAACTCAAGAAGGGCAGGTATGGGTGCTGTAATTGGAGACAGTAATGGAGAGGTAATTATGGCCTTATCCAGACCAATACAATGTCATAGCAATAATGAAGCAGAGGCCAAGGCTGCTAAACAGGGAATATTATGGGCCATCAACAATGGATTCAATCATTTCCAGATGGAACTGGACTCCCAAGTCATAACTAATATGCTTATCAACAAGAAGACTTCAAACATGAAGCTGGAAAGGATCATAATGGACACTATTAGATTGGCCAAGGACTTCAATATGACAATAGTACACTGTCTAAGAGAGGTGAACCAAGTGACTGATTTCTTTGCTAAAATGACATCATCTAGTGGGATAGAAACCTTTTATACACCTACTCAAATACCTAGAGAGGTTAAAGGTTTAATCCAACTAGATAAATGGAAACTTCCTTCCATGAGAAGGAGATATGATAAATGTAATTTTTTTGTAAGTTAGTTTACCTACTGTTATTAGAAGAAAAGGGAATGTATAGGCTAAATCCTTTTCTTTCTCTTTTGGCTATCAATGTTATTCTTTGAGTTAGAGGTTTAGGTCCATGTCCCCCTCTAACTATGTAACATATTTTTGTGCATTGAAATAGACATGGTAGGGGTCAAGCCTAACCCCCCACATCAAGGATTCACAACCCTTGATGATGGCTTAAAATTAAAAAAAAATGAATTCATTATAGCGTGCGCATCCAATAAAATCGGGTTAATGAATTCTAGCTACCAATGATCTAACAAAAAAAATTCTTGGAAGTGAAGTAGATTAAATCCAACTGAAGTTCATACCCTTCATTCTTCCTTTGCTTGTGCGTATTGACCGAACAATTCCACAGTTCCCTGATTCGAGCCCAAAATATTTTAAGTTATAACAGTATGAAACCCCTTAGCCAAAATGACGAGTTTCAGCAACATTAGTCATGTCGGTGGTCAAAGTCAAACCATGTTGTTGGATTTTTTGTTTGGATTACGGTAGAAATTAAATGCAAATAAAAAATTTCTAATGGTTGACATGTCGAATAATTATTCCCAATAAAACGAGCTGATAATTGATGAAATCAAGTTTAGGCTATTCTTTTCTTTTATAAAAAATTAGAAGATAGAGAGTAATTCATGGTTCTCCTTCGTTTCCTATGATAATATAAATTTAATTATTATTGGATCTCCTATTAAAAGATCTATAATCTTCTTGCTATTTCCTTGTTCATTGTGCTTAGCTCCAATTTAGCATCTCAAACAAGATTTAAGCATCTCTATTATATCATTTCCTTTCTTTTCTATGTCCACCTTTTATCTTATATAGGGTGTCCTTGGTCCAATTTCTTCTCTTCTTCCCCCTTTTTCCTTGGTCGAATTGATGGCTTTCTTTTGTTGATACACATTCACGTTTTTCTGGATATAACCATTCGATACTCTTAACTTAGGTCTGATTAATTTGAATTTGCACCCTATAAGATCCATTAATTAAAGAGAGAAGTCCTTCCTCCTAGAATTTTTGGTTCATCTGGAGGAATCCTATATAAGTTTACGGTTTTCGCTCAACCTGTGATCATAAATGGGATACTTGAATTGATATGCACAAACTTAACCCTCCAGGCTTTTACTTTTATTCATAATTAAATTTAAAGGATTCTAGAAAAATGAAGGGTTAGGAAATTGTTTACCTGCATTATAGCAATAAGTGTGTGACACGTGTTACTACTTTTCATGGATCACGAAATACATTCTAATATATAAAAAAAAATCCTAAACCAATTTTCATAAAGGTTAACTCTAGCTGATTTGACAATGATATAATAAACCTCAATTGCTTAATATCTTAGCAAATGTTAAAAAGTCCAGTAAAACTTTCTTTTCCGTGGAGTAGTAAGTAAAAGTTAAATCTAAATCTTGCATATATACAATTAAGCTACACTAGGGCATAAGATTTTGTAAAATTAGATGGAAACTCTTATGAAGTAATTGCATTATCCAATCAACATTACTGATAGACTATGTAATAGTCTACGTAAATATTGTAAATATTCTCTTCCTTATGTATAGTAATTAGGTCCTATAATTTAGTCTAGTATCATTCTGATAGTGAGATACCTACTTTGTATATAATGACTTTCATACATCAATACAGATCACAGATTGATTTCCTACATGGTATCAGACTAGGTTTCTCCTAAAAACCCTAGCATCCTAAACCCTAGCCGTCCACCTCCCTCTCTCCTAACCCTAGCCGTAGCCGCCACCCCTTTCTCCTCCCTCTTCTCTCTTCAATGGTTGACAACAAAAATTTACATTCTGCTTTAACCGTCACGAATGTGAAATCTTTAACCTCAATCACTCTAGACATGGAAACCGGCCATTATCACGAATGGGCGACACTATTTAAAGTTCTAGCCTTCGTCCACTCCGTACTTGAACACATCATACCACCAACTGAAACCACTGAACTCACCACGTACAACGCAACAAAGGCGGCTAACCTTCCGCTCTGGAAACGGCTAGATGCGGTGGTCCTTCAATGGATATACGCCACCGTATCCCATGATATTCTTACCTCTATTCTCGTGGCGGATGATGTTGCGGAGAAGGCTTGGAATCGAGTTGCTCAACTTTTCCAAGATAACAAGTACTTCTGAGGAATTCCTACCAGCAGACTTCCCTGTACTCAAAGTGAATTGTCTAAGTGCTCTCCTTTGTCTCATTGTTTATCTTGTAATCATTAGATTCCGCCCCTAAAACGAGCCCCCCCTTCAAAATCGGACGTGAAAGTTTCCTTTCATCCGGCTCAAGTAGGTACACCAAATAAGGAAAAGAGTTCTCGTTTTCAAAATCTAGAAAATCCCAAAATAAAAAGGTCTACTCCTTAACACAAAGGGCCGGTGTCCATCATTGAAAGTGGCATCTCTGTTTGCGCACATTGGAGAAAGTGCTCTGCTAGTGAAATCGGTCCATTGACACCTATAATTGTTTCAACCAAGGCCGAGCACTCTTCTCAAATTT